>NW_027513534.1:1200000-1500000 GCF_048772815.1 Callospermophilus lateralis | reverse complement strand
ATACATATCTGGAATGGAATACGCTCAGGAGTTCACAACCTTGGATTTGGTAGAGGAGTTTCCAAAAGTAAGGGACAGGGTAAACACTCAACAAACATGGAGCTCTGCTGGCCTAAAGACTTCTTGAGAAACTGCCTCTGAGGTTGCACACTTGAAATATAAGTATTTGTCAGGAGCTTCCTTTGTAGTGAGACCATCAAAGCTGGGTGTGCATGTATGTGACCTGGAGGACATAGTTTCTTATTTTCCACTGAACATGAGGCAGCAGTGCTGATTTCTCTCTATGTAGGTTAACAGTGTCCACTGGGGGCTAAGTTTCTCTCTGTGTGGACTGTGAAGCCATTTGGTCATCCTCCACTTTTCGTGGTATTTCTTACTGCTGCACTGGGAGTTTGTTATTTGCTTCACGAAATACAAGTAGTTCACCTGGTACAGTGCTGGAGGGAGTTCTGTCACCTGTGGTGGGTAAGGGTCTGCAAGAGAATGCACCAACCATGCTTCTATCCCACATAGCTTTTCCCTTGACCATACCATCCTGATTCTGAACATTGCCCTGAAACCTCTCCAAATAACAAGATGCCTTTACATATAAGGGTCTGCTGGCTGCACCATGTCAGTCACAAGCCATTTGGAAGACAATGGAAGATCCCCATGGCCCCACCACAGATGTTTTATCACACACCTGCCCTCCACTGCTCTAGGCCCACTACTCAGAAGGCTCCAACTTACTGGCATTTCTGTTCTACACCATTTGCATGAAACCCAGTGAATCAAGGCACTGTCTGTTATACTCATGATCAGAAACCGGACATCCAAACTTTCTCCAGTGGTACCTGGTCCTGGGAATTTCAAAAATTTCATGGTATTTATCTAGCCATTTTTCAAGGATGAAGTTGGAGGCACTGTGGGTTTCAATTCATTCAGGAACCTTTAAATTTTGAGAAAGCTGATTTCAATGAAATCTCTATAGAACTCTCACAGACAAGGCTTCTCAAAGAGTGGCCAAAAGGTCACATGAAACCAGGCCCATTGAGGTCTACAGTGTGAGTTTCATGTGTGTTTTGACTCTCAACTATGGCTGCCAAGTCATTCAGAATAAAATCATGTGATATCCTGGCTGAAATTTCCAATGCTCTGTGGAAAGCCACCCTGGGCCTAGATCTCAGTTTCCAAGGGCAACTCTCATGTGTGGCCTCTTATAATCCCAACACAATTCATGACACCTCTTCTCTGAGTTCAGTTCCAGAACTCAGTGTCTAAGGGGAATCACACCAGAGTTCACACCCAGGTGGACCCAGTCTGTTAGGGTAAAAGAAATTGAAGTTAAAGTGTAAATTAGCGGGTGTTGTAAAGTTTCTAAGCTGCAAAGCCTGAGTTAAAATGTAAAGGACCAGGTATTGTTAAGTTCCCATGCTAAACCTAAAACCTGAAATTCCTGTAGCTGTTAGGACAATCCTTTCACTGCCCATTAAATATTCCCCCTGACCATCCAGTTGTTTAATAATCTAGGACCCTGTGCAGCTTGGCACCTAAGCATATCAGGGCCCAAACCAATCAGTTTGAATGTACCCCCCTCCTTAGGATCGACCTATCACCCCCGCCCGACCTGATTCCACCAATGAATGTGCTAATCAAGTTGGAGAGTTGTTGTTCGATTTTCCGGCTGATCAAGATGATTTCCTCTGATATATATAAAGCCTCTGCCTACCCAAAAAGTGTACTGAAGCACTGCTTAACCTCTTCTCGCGGATCTGGGCCGCTGTTGCTTGTTGAGTGAGCACAGAGCCCCAGCGAACTGAATTGGATCCTCAAGAAATCCCCATTGCTGTTGCATGAGCCAGTCTCTTGGTAGTCTCTTCCTCCGACGTCTGCTGGAATCTTACAAGTAATCTCTTCCAACTGCCACACAAATGACCACAATTAAAACCAAAACACTCCCACATGGCCCTCATATTCTTCCATATAGACACTCATCATATCCTCTGGCTAAAGGTTTCCATGAGGGGCGCAGCCCAAGACAGTGTCCAAAATAAGCTCCCTTGCCTCTGGTTTGCCTAAAGTCAGGGTGGCCTGTACAACCTTCCTGTGAACCAGGAGTGGTCAAATAGGCCTGCCATTAATACTACTTCGGTTCACCAATTTGAGGCCTACTGACTGTGGGGTTTAGATTCTTTATGTGAATTGGAGTAATCAGAAAACCCAAGCACCTATGGGCTAGCCTCTGAAGGGCTTTTAAGAACTCAATTGACCCAAAGGATCCCTATTCTCACTTGATGGAGGTCAGGAACCTTACAAAGGAAGATGAGAGACTTTATCCATAATGACTGCTCTTTTGGCCAGTTTCGTTTGAATGCACACATGGGATCATTCTTTAGATCCATCAGGTGCTGATAATCTAAGCCACAGACTCACAAAGGGCCAAAAGGCTGAATCAGACACATCTCCTTCCAAAGAAATTAAGAAAAGAGCCACAGGGGTTGTCCATTCATTTCCATTTGAAAACTGTTTTCTTCAGGTTTCAAAAAGAGATGGCCTGAGGCAAAGACCTTGCTGACATTCAGGTCAACAGAACAATAGGTAAGCAAAAGGCCCAAAGCAGGGTTTCTCCAATAAGACTTAAATGGTCACTCTGATATCTGAGTATTCTGAGATGCTCTCCATTCCCTTCAGCTATCCAGTACATGGCCATGTCACAGAGCTTTTAGGTGGTACATATCTTGGAGAGAAAACCATGAGCCTATTCTGGATATTGGCCAGAATTCAGGAAGAAAACAGAAACTTAGAAAGATAGCAGGTGTTGCCCATCGATAAGGAAAGCCTCAGACCATTAATAAATTTGGCAGGATACATGCTGGGATGCGTTCTACTAGACAACACAAATCCATTGATCCATTCTCTTTTCAACTGTCTACAACCACGGACACAGTGGGATTCAGAGACATAGAAACACTCGCCTTGTCAAATGACTTACTAGAAACAGTTCACTCGAAACCAAACAAACCGCCGCTACTACCTATTCTCAGAACATTAGACAAAACCACAAACACACACACACATACAAAGGCACCTCCTTCCCCCAAGTAGGACTGTGACTATCCAGAGTGTCCTATGACTGGTGGGTCATACTATGTTCCACTGAAATGGCCTGTCCTTTCTCAGATCTGGTCTCCTTGTCCAACTCTGTGAAGTTGTCAGGAGCCAGTGGTGAGCCACTACCTGCTTTCTCAGAAAAGGCCCCTCTTCAGAGCTTTCCTGGCATTTGGCCATCCACACATCAGTAGTTACCAAGAAACTCTGACTCTCTCCTTGGTAAATCAAAAAAATTGAGACCCCTGGGACTGGGACTGTGACTGGCTCTGAGTGCCTGTCTTCCTGGATACCAAGTTCAGACAGTTCCATCACCAAAGAAGTGTGATGAGGTCACTTCCTTCAGGAACTGAATGAGGTCACTATCTTGGCAACCTCTTTGCCTTCACAGTTGCTTCCAAAGGTCCCATGATATGGAGGCTGCCCCTACTTCCTGTGATACTTTCACAGGTTATAATGGTATATCAACCATAGGCACCTAGGGACAGCTCTCCACATAGGCCTGTTTTGGTCCATCTTATCTATATGAAAAAAAGAGAGGCTCATTCAGACACAACCCTTTATCCTGACCAGGTTATTCACCATGGAAGATGTCTTTTGCTCTCTCAGGTCCTTCATAGCTGCCTACATCTTCTCCATGGATCATTTCTGCATGGGCCTTTTAGGTTCTCAGCAGGTGGAGAATCCCCTACATGCCTGTATTTTGAGACCAACTCTGTCCCTGCTCTTCTGAAAAGTTAGATTGAGGGATCAGTGTATGGTTAAGGTTAATAACATGTTTGATTTGGGTTAGGAATCATTCCACTCAATTAATAATGGTATTGGGAACCTGTGACATTTTTAAGAATATATAGGTGAAATATAAGTATGAAAACAGAAATCTAGGTAAGATTTGAAGCCCAGAAGGGCATTGGGCCTTTGATTGGGATACTTAGCATTGAATTATGTTATGCACAGATGTCTCAGATAAATCGATATACAATGAAATAGGACCTTGTACCTTGGATGATTGAATGTAGAAGAGAACATCCAATCAAACAGGGATAGTCTGTAGGATCAGGAAGATAGTCGGTAGGTGTTGAAACGAGGGCGAGTATAGACTTTGGACCAAAAGTTCTTTAACAATAGGGTTTCGGTTAGAGAGTGAATGTCAATATCAGCACATGTTTAGGGTCACTCACAATGATGAACTGGGGAAAATATGTAGCAAAGCAGATATCAATAGAGATATTAGGAAATCAGGTATAGTTCAAAGTGAGTGATAATATTAGACATTTTCAACAGGGTTGAACTTGACTGTATAATCTTAGGGAAAAATAAATATGGAGTCACAAATAGATTGACATTTGAGAGCATTAGGCAATTTAGACATAGATGTTTTAGTAATCCATGGTCAATTTCCATTTAGGCTTTGGTACAATCATAAAGGTGAACTTTGCATTTTGTGTCCAGATTATTACAGTGATAAAATGTATATGTAGATCAGGTGGAGTATTTCTTCCACTGTTTCTGGGAGCAATATTTTGAAGATGCATAAATTAGTATTGGGGGTACAAACGGGTGTACCATGTGTTTATGAATATTGAGATAATGCATGAAGAGACCATACTGAGAATTAAAAATATAACTGGTTCCAACTTTAAATAATGGAATGAATTGATATCTGAAAATATACATGAAATCTTTTATTGATACACATACATTCATTACAACCATTTATACATCTAATGGAAATATTAGGGTTATGGATAATCATGAAAATTGTGTATATTTTGCTTCAAAAATCATTATGAAAATCAAAAATAATGTGTTTGGAAAGAAGTTTCATGATAAGACCAGTCAAGTAACCTGCAGGAATACGTGTGTTCTGAAGCAGGAAGTGATTGAAAGTGAAACAAATACCTGTAAATTTGATAACTTTTGGATTAAATATATATCCTATGATGTGCAAAAAAAGAAGAAATAGTAATTTACCAGTGTTGAATAGGAATAAACGTCAAAATACATAAAATGTCCCATAGGAATCAACTTGCTTTGATATTAAACTGGGTCAGTTACTATAAAAATATTAGGATTTGTGTGCACCGTTCACTGAAGTTAGCTTTCAGTACTAGGTAACAAATATGAATTTCAGGTGGATGAATATTTCTGGAATAATCTTCTGAAAAGTTGATTATAAATCCAAGTACATGAACATGAATAAGTTTATGGAGTGTATAAAAGACACATATATTTCATGTTTTGAAGAACCTGGAGAATATATATATATATATACAAAAAACACACACAGAGACATTAAAAACTGGCAATATATATGCCAATAGAAATTCATCATGAAATATATATCATCCATTGAAGCAAAAATATTTATTTTACTAAACATGGATTTAAGTAAAATGTTGTTAAACTAGGAAGCTCACCCATAGGTTGAATTTTCAGTTCCAACAGTGTTTAGGAGGAGTGATCTCTTCTCACAATTTGTATCTGCCATGTCATCCACCTCACAAAAATATAAGTGTGATACCAGGTAGGATTCAATATGTGCATTAAAAATACATGTTCTGAATAGGCTTCAGAGAAAGGGAAACAAGAATTCACATATTTGTTAACTTTAAATCACATGGAGAACTTTTTCATTTAAAAATTGACTAGATTTGTAACACCTACCCTTTATCATGCAAAAGGCAAGTCCAACTATACAACAGGCCTCCTCTGAACTGGTTGTATTTCTATTTTGTTTGGGTTATTTTTCTCCATCATATTAGGATTAGTAGTGAGAGTCTAGTAGGGTATGGGTAAGTGTCAGGGATTCAGAATTTTGAATGGAAAATAGGAAAATTAATCTCATGTGTATTCAAATATGTGCTACACAAAAATCTCCCCACTCTGATCCAGAATAATGCCTTGACATTTCCTTCACCACAAGTAAGACACAATTAGAGGAGAAGAGTTAGAAAATTTGTGAATACATATCCGGAATGGAAAATGCTCAGGAGTTCACAACCTTGGAGTTGGGAGAGGAGTATCCAAAAGTAAGGGATAGGGTAAACACTCCACAAACATGAAGTTCTTTTGGCCTAAAGACTTCTTGACAAACTGCCTCTGAGTTTGGGCACTTAAAGTATATGTTGTTGTCAGGAGATTTAGCTTCCTTTGTAGTGAGACCATCAAATCTGGAATGGCATCTATGTGACCTGGAGGACATGGTTTCTTGTTTTCCAATGAACATTAGGCAGCAGTGATGAATTCTATCTTTGTCGGCAATTTTTGGCCACCTGGGTCTAAGTGTCTGCCCGCGTGGACTGTGAAGTCATTTGGTCATCCTCCACTTTTCGTGGTGTTTCTGGCTGCTGCACTCGTAGTTTGGTGTTGCTTCAAAAAATACAAAGAGTTCATCAGGGACACAGTGCTGGAGGGAGTTCTGTCAGGTGTGGTGGGTCAGGGTTTACAGGAGAATGCACCAACCAGGCTTCTATCCCACATAGCTTGCCCCCTTGACAAGAGCAACCTGATTCTGAACATTGCCCTGAAACCCCTCTATATAATAAGATGCCTTTACATATAAGGGTCTGCTGGCAGCAGCATGTCAGTCACAAGCCATTTGGACGTCAAAGACATATTCACATGGCCCCACCACAGATGTTTATCACACACCTTCACACCACAGCTCTAGGCCCACTACTCAGCAGGCTCCAACTTACAGGCATCTCTGTTCTACTCCATTTTCATGAAACCCAGTCAATCAAGGCATTGTCTGGTACACTCATGATCAGGAACCAGATATCCAAAGGTTCTCCAGTGCCACCTGGTCATGGGAATTTCAAAACTTGCATGGTATTTATCTAGCCATTTTTCAAAAATGAATTTGAGACACTCTGGGTTTCAATTAATTCAGGAACCATTAAATGGTGAGGAAGCTCATTTCAATGAAAGCTCTAGAGAACTCTCATAGGCAAGGCTACAGAAACAGAGGCCAAATGGTAACATAAGCAAGGCCCATTGAGGTCTACAATGTTAGGTCCATGTGTGTTTTGACTCTCATCGATGGCTGCCAAGTCTTTCAGAATAAAATCATGTGATATCCTTGCAAAGATTCCCAGTTTTCTGTGCAAAGCCACCCTGGGCCTAGATCACAGATACCAAGAGCGAATCTCATGCGTGGCCTCCTAAAATCTCAAAACAATTCATGGCAATACTTCACTGAGGTCAGTTCCAGAAAGCAGTCTCTAAGTGGAATCACACAACAGTTCAAGCCCAGGTGAACACAGTTATCTCTTCCAACTGACACACAAATGACCACAATTAAAACCAAAACACTTCGACATGGTCCTCATTTTCTTCCATATAGACACTCATCATAACCTCTGGCTGGAGATTTTCATGAGGAGCGCAGTCCAAGACAGTGTCCAAAATAAGCTCCCTTGCCACTCATTTGCTAAAGTCAGGGTGGCCTGGACATACTTTCTGTGAACCAGGCGTGATGAAATAGGCATGCTGTGAAGACTACACCGCTTCTCTACTTTGAGGCCAACTGACTCAGAGGTTAAGATTCTTTATGTGAATTGGAGTCATGAGAAAACCCAAGCACCTCTGCAGGGCTTTGGAGAACTCCTCTGACCCAAAGGATCCCTATTGATGGAAGTCAGGAACCTCACAGAGGAAGGCGAGACGTCATCCACAAGGACTGCTCTTTTGGCCATTTTGGTTTTGGATGCACACATGGGATCTTTCTTTAGATCCATCAGGTGCTGAGAATCTAAGCCACAGCCTCACACAGGGCCAAGAGGCTAAATCACACACATCCCTTTCCAAAGCAATAAAGCAAAGGGCCACGGGTGATGCCCATTCATTTCCATTTGAAAACTGTTTTCCTCAGGCTTCACAAAGGGGTGGCCTGAGGCAAAGAACTTCTTGAAATTAAGGGCAACAGAACATTATGTAAGCAAAAGGCCCAAAGCAGGGTTTCTCCACTGATACTTTACTGGTCACACTGATATCTGAGTTTTCTGAGATGCTCGCCATTCCCTGCAGATATCCAGTACATGGCCATGTCACAGAGCTTGGAGGTGGTACATATCTTGGACAAAAAAACATGAGCCAATTCTGGAGATTGGAAAGAATTCAGGAAGAAAATTGGTAATTAGGAAGATAGTAGGTGTTGCCCATCCTTAAGGAAAGCCGCAACCCATTCATAAATTGGGCAGGTTGAATGCTGGGAAGCTTTCTACTAGACAGGACAAATACATTGATGCATTCTCGTTTCTAATGTATACAACCACGGACACAGTGGAATACACAGACATAGAAACACTCGCCTTGTCAAACGACTTACTAGAAACAGTACACTCCAAAAAAAAAAAAAAAAACTAACCGCCTTTCCTACCTATTCTCAGAAGATGAGACAAAATCATAAACCCACAACCACACCCACAAAGTCACCTCCTTCCCCCAAGTAGGTCTGTGACTCTACGGAGTGTCCTCTGACTGGTGGGCCATACAATGTTTCCCCGAAATGTCCTGTCCTGTCTCAGATCTGGTCTACTTGGCCAACTCTTTTAAGTTGTCAGAAGGGAATTTTGAGCCACTACCTGCTTTCTCAGGAAAGGCCCCTCTTCAGAGCTCTCCTTGCTTTTGGCATCATAATATCAGTAGGAACAAAGAAAGACTGACTCTGTCTTTGGTAAATCCAAGCAAGTGAGCCCACTGGGACTGGGACTGGGACTGGCTCTGTGTGCCTGGCTTCCAGGATCCCAAGTTCAGAGAGATCCATCACGAAGGAAGTGAGGTGAGGTCACTTCCTTCAGGAACTGAATGAATTCACTGTCTTGTAAACCATTTTGTCCTAATAGTTGCTTCCAAGGGTCCCATTAGATGGAGGGTTCCCCTATTTCCTCTGAAATGTTCACAAGTTAGAATGGTATGTCAACCTTAGGAACCCGGGAATAGCTATCCACACAGGCCTGGTTTGGTCCTTCTCCTCTACATTAAGAAGAGAGAGGCTGATTCAGACACATCCCTTCATCCTGACCACGGTGTTTGACATGGAAGATGACTTTTGCTCTCTCAGGTCCTTCATAGATGACTATATCTTCTCCAGGGTTCATTTCTACATGGATCTTTGAAGTTCTCAGCAGGTGGAAGATCCCCTACATTCCTGTCTTGTAAGACCAACTCTGTCCCTGCTTTTCATTAAATTTAGATTGAGGGAACAGTGTAATCTTAGGGTTAATAAAATGTTTGAATTGGGTTAGGAATCATTCTGCGGGATGAATAATGGTATTGGGAACCTGCGATATTTATAAAAATATAGAGGTTAAATATATGAATAAAAACAGAAATCTAGGTAATTTTGAAGCCTAGAGGGCATTGGGCCCTTGATTGGGATACTTAACTTTGATTTACATTGTGCACAGATGTCTCAGAAAAATAGATATATAATGGCATAGAACCTTGTACCTTGGATGATTGAATGTCGAAGAGAACATCCAGTCAAAAACGGATAGTCGGTAGGATTAGGTAGATAGTAGGTTTAGGAAGAAGTGTCAATATAGGATTTGGAATATATGTTCTATCGCAATAGTGTTTTGGTTAGAGAGTGAAAGTAAACATAACTTCATGTGAAGGGTCAGTCACAATGATGAACTGGGGAAAATATGTAGGAAACCACATATCAATAGAGACATAATGAAATCAGGCAAAGTATAAAGTGAGTGATATGATTAGGCATTTTCAACAGGGTAGAGTTTGAATATATAATCTCTGGAAGAAACAAATATGTAGTCACCAACAGGATTGATAATTGAGAGGATTAGGCAACATGGACAGGAATGTTTTTAGTAATCCATGTTCACTTTCCATTCAGACTCCGGTACAATCATAAGTGTGACATTTACTTTTTGTGTCCCGAATATTACTGTGATAAAATGTGTATGTAGATCTGGTGACATGAGTATTTCTTACACCATTTCTGGCAGTAATATTTAGAAGACATATACATAAGTATTGGTTGTACAAAGAGGTGTGCCCTGTGTCTATGAATATAGAGATAATGCATGAATTGACCACACTGTGAATAAATAATATAGCTGATTCCACTTTAAATAATGGATGGAATTGATATCTGAAAATATTTAAGATATCTTATATTGATATAAAATCATTCATTCCAACCAGTTATACATCTATTGTTAATATTAGTGTTATTTTTTATCATGAACGGTGTCTGAGTTTCGCTTCAAAAATGATTATGAAAATTGAAAATAATGTGTTTTGTAAAGAAGTCTCATGAAAAGACCAGTCAAGAAACATGGATGAATACATGTGTTCTGAAGAAGGAATTGATTGAAAGTGAAACAAATGCCTATAAATTTGCGAAACTGTGGATGAAAAATATATCCTATGATGTGCATAAACTGAAGAAATCATAATGTACCAGTGTTGAATAAAAATGAACGTCAAAACACACAGCATGTCCCATTGGAATCTACTCGCATTGATGTTAAACTGGGTCAGTTACTGTAGAAATATTAGGATTTGTATGCAACATTCACTGAAGTTAGTTTTCACTAGTAGGAAAAAATATGTATTTCAGGTGGATGAATATTTCTGAGAATAATCATGTGAAAATTTGATTATAAATCCACATACATGAATATGAATGAATTTAGGAAGTGTGTAATAAGACACATATATTTCATATTTTGAAAAATCTGGAGACTGTATATATATATATATATATATATATATATATATATATATATATATATATATATATACACACAGACATTAAAAAGTAGCAATATATATGCCAATCGAAATTCACCATGAAATATAAATCATCCACACATGCAAAAATATTCATTTTACTGAACATGGATTTATGTATAATGTTGTTCATCTAGGAAGCTCACCCATAGGTTTAATTTTCTGTTCCAACAGTGTTTAGGAGCTGTGATGTCTTCTCGCAATTTGTATCTGCCAAGTAAGCCACCTCACAAGATTGTACGAGTGGTACCAGGTAGGATTCTGTATGTGCATATAAAAATACATGTGCTGAATATGCTACGGAGAAAGGGAGACACGAATTCATACATTTGTTTACTTTAAAAACACATGGAGAACTCTTTCAATAAAAAAATTAACTAGTTTATACCTTCTACCCAATATAATGCAAAAGACAATTCCAACTACACACCATGCCTTCTCTGAACTGCTTGTATTTCTATTCCGTTTGGGTTATTTTACTCCACCATATTAGGATTAGTAGTCAGAGTCTAATAGGGTATATGTTAGTGTCAGGGATTTAGTATTCTGAATGGAAAATTGGAAAATGAATCCAATGTGTATGCAAATATGTGCTACACAAAATTTTTCCCACTCTCATCCAGAACAATGCCTTGACAATACTTTCACCCCAAGTAAGACACAATTAGGGAAAAAGAGTTAGGAATTCTGAGAATACAAATCTGGAATGCAATATGATCAGTAGTTCACAAACTTGGAGGTGGTAGAAGAGTTTCCAAAAGTAAGGGACAGGGTCAAAACTCTCCATATAACAAGATGCCTTTACAAATAAGGGTCTGCTGGCTGCATCCTGTCAGTCACAAGGCATTTGGAAGCCAATGGCAGATCGAAATGGCCCCAGCGCATATTTTGTGTCACACACCTGCCCAACATTGCTCTAGGCCCACTGCTCAGCAGGCTCCAACTTACTGGCATATCTGATCTACACCATTTTCATGAAACCCAGTCAATCAAGGCACCGTCTGGTATACTCATGATCAGCAACAGGACATCCAAAGTTTCTCCAGTGCCACCTGGTCATGGGAATTTCAAAAATTTCATGGTATTTATCTAGCCATTTTTCAAGGATGAAGTTGGAGGCACTATGGGTTTCAATTAATTCAGGAACCATTAAATGGTGAGGAAGCTCATTTCAATGAATGCTCTGAAGAACTCTCACAGGCAAGTCTTCCCAAAGAGTGGCCAAAAGGTCACATGAAGCCAGACCCATTGAGGTCTACAATGTGAGTTCCATGTGTGTTTTGACTCTCAACTATGGCTGCCAAGTCTTTAAAAATAAAATCATGTTATATCCTGGCTGAGATTCCCAGTGCTCTGTGGAAATCCACACTGGCCTTAGATCTCAGTTTCCAAGGGTCACTCTCATGCGTGGCCTAATAAAATCCCGACAAAATTTATGGCAATACTGCTCTGAGGTCAGTTCCAGAACTCAGTCTCTAATGGGAGTCACACCAGAGTTCAAGCCCAGGTGGACCCAGTCATCTCTTCCAACCACGATACAAATGTCCACAATTAAAACCAAAACACTCCCACATGGCCCTCATCTTCTTCCATATAGACACTAATCATTACCTCTGGTAGCAGGTTTCCATGAGGGGCGCAGCCCACAACAGTGTCCAAAATAAGCTCCCTTTTTCCCTCATTTTCCTAAAGTCTGTGTGGCCTAGACACCCTTCCTGTTAACCAAGAGTGATCAAATAGGCATGCCGTTAATGCTGCTTTGCTTCTCCAATTTGAGGCCAAATTACTGTGCGGTTTAGATTCTTTATGTGAACTGGAATCATGAGAAAACACATGCACCTATAGGCTAGCCTCTACAGGGCTTTAAATATCTCATTTGACGCAAAGTATCACTATTCTCACTTAATGGAGGTCAGGAACTTTACATAGGAAGGCGAGAGACTTCATCTACAATATCTGCTCTTTTAGCCATTTTTGTATTGGATGCACACATGAGATATTTCTTTGGATCCATCTAGTGCTGAGAATCTAAGCCACAGCGTCACACAGTGCCAAGAGGCTGATTCAGACACATCCCTTTCCAAAGCAATTAAGCACAGAGCCACAGGTGATGCCCATTCATTTCAATTTGAGAACTCTTTTCTTCAGGCTTCACAAAGGGGAGGCCTGAGGCAGAGACCTTCCTGACATTCAGGGCAATAAAACAATAGGTAAGCAAAAGGCACAAAGCAGTCTTTCTCCACTGAGACTTTACTGGTCATACTGATATCTGAGTTTTCTAAGAAGCTCGTCATTCCCTTCAGGTATCCAGTACATGTCCATGTCACAGAGCTTGGAGGTGGTACATATCTTGGGCACAAAAGCATGAGCGTATTCTTTAGAGAGGCCAGAATTCAGGAAGAAAACAGGAACTTTGGAGGATAGCAGATGTTGCCCATCCATAAGTCAAGTAGCAGTCCATTCATAAATTGGGCAGTATGAAGGCTGGCAAGCTTTCTACTAGACAGGACACATCCATTGATGCATTCTCTCTTCTTATGTCTACAACCACGAACACCGTTTTATATACAGACATAAAAACACTCGCCTTGTCAAAGTACTTACCAGAAAGAGTTCACTCAATCCAAACAAACCGCCTTTGATACC
This sequence comes from Callospermophilus lateralis, assembly GCF_048772815.1. Lineage (NCBI taxonomy): Eukaryota > Metazoa > Chordata > Mammalia > Rodentia > Sciuridae > Callospermophilus > Callospermophilus lateralis. The sequence continues at coordinate 1,486,503 of NW_027513534.1, read as the reverse complement.
TATTCTCAGAACAAGTGAAAACCACAAACCTACACCTACACCCATAAAGGCACCTCCTTTCCCTAAGTAATTCTGAGACTATTTGGAGTGTCCTCTGACTAGTGGGCCAGAGTATGTTCCCTTTAAATGGCATGTTCTCTCTCAGATCTGTCCTCCTTAGCCAACTCTGTAAAGTTGTCAGGAGCCAGCATTGAGCAACTACCTTTTTCTCAGGAAAGGCCCCTCTTCAGAGCTCTCTTGGCATTTTGCCATCCTCACATCAGTAGGTACCAAGAAAGACTGACTCTGTCTTTGGTAAATCCAAACAAGTGAGACCACTGGGACTGGGACTGGGACTGGCTCTGTGTGCCTGGCTTCCTGGATCCCAAGTTCAGATAGTTCCATCAACAAGGAAGTGAGGTGAGGTCAATTCCTTCAGGAACTGAATGAGGTCACTGCCTTGGCAACCACTTTGTCCTAACATTTGCTTCCAAGGGTCCCATGAGATGCAGGCTGCCCCTACTACCTGTGACAGTTTCACAAGTTAGAATGGTATATCAACCATAGGCACCCGGGAACAACTCTCTAAACAGGCCTGGTTTGGTCCATCTTCTCTACATTAAAATTTGAGAGCCTGATTCATACACAACCCTTCATACTGACCAGGTTGTTTTCCATGGAAGATGACTTTTGCTCTCTCAGGTCCTTCATAGCTGCCTACATCTTCTCCAGTGATCATATCTGCATGGATCTTTGAGGTTCTCAGCAGATGAACAATCCCCTACATTCCTGTATTGTAATACCAACTCTGTGCCTGCTCTTCTGTAAAGTTAGATTGAGGGAAGAGTGTATGGTTATGTTTAATAACATGTTTGATATGGGTTAGGAATTATTCTGCTGGATGAATAATGGTATTGGGAACCTGAGATATTTATAAGAATATAGAGTTGGAATATTGTAATGGTCGGGCAGGCATAGGAGGAAGAGACCACCAAGAGACTGTCTCATGCAACAACAAAGGGTTTATTGAGGGTCCAGCATGCTGGGGCTCAGAGCTCACTTGAATAGAGCAGAGAGTCCTGAGAACAGCTTAAACAGAGCTTATATACTTTCCTTGGAGAGGGCAGGGAGGGAAATTTATTGATGCGTCAGGGAGAGTGGGCAGTTTGCTTTCAACGGGATGATGGAGTACATTCTGCAGTTTGGCAGTTGGGGACAGCACATTCTGGGAACAAGATTAGCAAACAGTTCTCAAGATTTCAACAGTGTTTTATTAAGCATACAGAAAAATAGGAAGTGACAAGTACCTATTTTATTAACTTTTTATTCCCCAATTCTTCTTCTGGTTACTTTTAATCATGAAAGTGATCATTGAAGGGTGTCACATTTTATGTCTCCTAGTGGGGTATATTGTTGTCTGATTACCATAAGTTTAAATTGTCCAATTTGAGCTTCGAGAAAGGAAACTACATGGTTGAGCCAACAGGGTCCTACAGTTAGCAATAATATGAGGATTATTAATGGACAGGCCTGGGCTTATGAAAGCATAGTTAACCAGAGGGACTGTGTGAACCAAGACTCAAACCACCCTTTTTGGGCCTCTCTCTCTCGTTGACACTCTTAAAGGCATTTTCTTAATATACTCATAGGTTCTTATACAACTCCAGTATGGTCGGCATAAAAACAACCTTCTTCCCTCAATGCAGCACAAAGTCCTCCTTCTCTCATGAAGAGAAGGTTTAACCCTCGCCTGTTCTGTAAAACAACTTCAGAGAGAGAGGTTAAACATTCCTGTAAAGCTGTGATGGAGGTTTTATTATCTTTAATTTTTGGTCTATTGCTGCTTCTAATTGGGTCATTTGTTGTGTCCCATGGACTAGGGTTCCTGTGCTCACTCCTGCAGCAACTCCTATTCCTAATAGGATGGCTAAAGTGAGAGATACAGGTTCCCGGTGGAAACAGGTTGTATGCCCTCCGATTTGATCTTTAAATGAACATGCATCATCCTAGAACACTCTGGGAAACATCTGCACCATTACATAATTAATCACATCTGTTGACCATTTCATGAAAACATAAACAATGTTTAAGTATATAGAATTATACTGTTGTAGGTACGGAAAAGGAAAGGAATCTAAGATAGCACCGAAGACAGGGAAACAGCCCTATTTGGTTGCAAACGGATTTAGAGGGTATTGCTTCTGTTGTAATCAATTAATCTTCTGAACCCCAAGTTTAGGTAGTTTCAGAATTTGTACCCAACATGTAAGGGAAGGGGCTCAGAAGTTCACGGTCTGCAGAAGTTCACAAAAAGCAGTTTTTGTTTCTGTTATTTTTTCCTCTGTTCTCGGCAAGTTAACTTTTCAAGGACACTTGGGACAGGGAGAGCTTTTTTTTTTCTCTTTTTTTTCTCCCTGCCAGCTGTTACCATGGAGCCTAGTTGGTAACTTCTTTACTTAGAATTGTAGCCATCTCTGAGAATCCCCAGCTCAAGGCCAGAGGCCTTGTTCACTTATTTTGTGAAAAACTCGTAAGGGGGTGTCTAGCTTAGGAGTGCTGATTTTTCCAGCCACTGGCCAAGTAGAACAGGGCGACATGAAAACACGGAGTTTATCTACATTGAATTCTTTTATAGGGACTCTTTTGCTGAAAGTCCTAAAGTCAGCAATGGTGAAGACTTCTGGAGAAGGTCATATAAGACTTTTCTGTGGGCCTGGTGAAGAGGGGCAAGACGTGGAAAGCAAGGCTGAGAGCAGCTCCGTTTATCTGAGAATTAGGAAGGAGAGATGTAAAAGAATATTGGGAAAGGGGTTTGTGATTTTCCTGGCAACAAAAACTTGAGCAGTAGAACAGGTAGAGCAGAGGGGACGACAGGAGTGAGTATCCCAAAAAGCCTGTGAGGGACTTTAAATTCTTAGTCACCTGTTTTCAGTGATGACAAGGCAACTTTAAAGGTCACTTTCATTACATCTTGGATAGTGGTCTGAGGGATCTCCTCAGCTGGTTTGAGCTTTGGGTTAGCTGGTAAGAGGACCTGATGGGACCTGCTCTGGGCACTTACTGGAGAAAAGAGGACTGAGTGGGTGGAGGGGTACCTCAGTACCTGATACCTCAGCAAGGGCGCAATTGTCTGAGAACCGGCCGAGGTTTGGTTTTTTGATCTAGTAAATGGAGGGGAGAAATCAGGTTGCTCAGGTGGGAGTGAAAGCAGAGAGTCTGGAGCAGAAGGCTGAGGGTTAGGATCTATTGGAGAAGCATAGTTCAGGACGTGAGTGAAGGAGGGAAAAGGTCTTCACATAGGGGAATCTCCTTCCACCCTTTTGATCACTTGTAGAAGTTAAAAATGTCATGCATAATTTGAGGATCTAGAGAGCCTTCTGGGGTCCATCAGTTTTGGTTGTCTAATTGGTAATATGGCCAATGCTGTGTACTGAATTTGATGGGGAGTTTGGGTTCCACCAGGCAGTCCCTGTATGCTAACATCCCCATGACTTACAGAAGAAGTTGGCTTTTTCCCCTCACAGCCGTGGCTCTTTGTGGCTTTGATAGTCTGCCATGCAAACATAGTAATCTGGGCTAGCCAACCTGCATCTTGCTCGCGTGTCCCTACATCCATAATGTTTGTTTCCATTATCGATGATACAGAAGGTATTTAATAGAATTTTAGTGGGATCCACTTTATCAGATATATCCCAATAGGAAAAACCTATAGCCAGCTGACAAATGTCTGGGTGGAGAGATGGCCACCAGGTCCCTATGGGGGCTGTAAGCGAGATAGACCATACTTCTTCTCTAGTAGGATTTGTGATCAGCCATCGCTAATGAACCACCTGATGAGGTTTAGGACTACTGGTGGCCAAGGGGAGAGTCTATAGCCTTATTCATATGGTGAATACACAATTTGAAAGGGTTACTAGTCATTTCCAGTTTCCAGCAAGAGTCTGGACAGAGCGCAGGCTTGAGATGAGAGGCATGGATCCAGGAATTGATTCCGTATACATTTACTGATGTAGGTGTTATAAGTAGTACCTGGTATGTTCCTTTCCATCGGGGTTCCAGGAATGAAACCTGATGTCTTCTTATGTAGATGAAGTCTCTTACATTATATTGAAGTGGAGTCCCCTTGTCCCCAGTTTGGTAGGCCGTGGCCAGCTGTTTGAACAGATATCAATGAGTTCTTTCAAGAGCTTTAAGTCTGTCAAGCTAGGGGGTGTGGAAGGGATCCTTAGGTCTTAGAGTTGGGGTTAGGTCCCTTACTGGAGGAAGGGCACCATAGAGAATTTCACAGGTGGTGAGGTTACACAAAGAAACAGAGGGAGTATTTCTTGCATGAAACAGTGGATAAGGCAGGAGCATAGTCCAATCTTTTATGCAGGTCTCTAAGAGTAATTTCGTAAAGGTCTATTTAATGGTTCTATTTATTTTTTCTACCTGTCCTGAGTTCTGGGGTCTATAAGCATAATGTAACTACCAATTAATAACCAGGGTACTGGTTAACCTTTTCTCAGAACATGAGACAAAAAAAGAATCCCACACCAACACCCACAAAGGCACCTGCTTCCCCCAAGTACATCTGTGACTATCTGGAGTATTCTCTGACTGGTGGGTCATACTATGTTCCCCAAAAATAGCCTGTCTTGTCTCAGATCTGGTCTTCGTGGCCAACTCTGCGAAGATTTCAGGAGCCAGCATGAGCCACTACCTGCTTTCTCAGGAAAGGCCCCTCTTCAGAGCTCTTCTGGCATTTGGCCATCCCCACATCAGTAGGTACCATGAAAGACTGACTCTGTCCCTGGTAAATCCAAAGAAGTGAGCCCACTAGGAGTAGGACTGGGACTGGCAATGGGTGCCTGGCTTCCTGGATCCCAAGTTCAGAGAGTTCCAACACCAAGGAAGTGACGTGAGGTCACTTCCTTCAGAAACTGAAAGAGGTCACTCCCTTGGCAACCACTTTGTCCTAACAGTTGCTTCCTATGGTCTCTTGAGATGGAGGATGCCCCTACTTCCTGTGACACTTTCACAAGTTAGAATGGTATATAAACCATAGGCACTCAGGAATAGCTCTCCACACAGGCCTGGTTTGATCCATCTTCTCTACATTAATAAGAGAGAGGCTGATTCAGATACACTCCTTTATCCTGACCAGGTTGTTTGCCATGGAAGATGACTTTTGCTCTCTCAAGTCCTTCATAGCTGCCTACATCTTCTCCAGGAATGATTTCTGCATGGACCTTTGAGTTTCTAAGCAGGTGGAAGATCCCCTACATTCCTGTATTGTAAGACCAACACTGTCCCCGCTCTTCTGTAAAGTTAGATTGAGGGAACAGTGTATGTTAGGTTTAATAACATGTTCAATTTGGGTTAGGAATCATTCTTCGGGATGAATAATAGTATTGGGAAACTCTCTCAGATCTGGTCTCCTTGGCCAACTCAGTGAAGTTTTCAGGAACCAGTGGTGAGACACTGCCTGCTTTCTCATGAACTGGCCCTCTTCAGAGCTCTCCTGGCATTTGGCCATCCTCACATCAGTAGGTACCAAGAAAGTCTGACTCTGTCCTTGGTAAATACAAACATGTGAGCCCACTGGAATTGGGACTGGGACTGACTCTGGGTGCCTGGCTTCTTGGATCCCCAGTTCAGAGAGTTCCATCACCAAAGAAGTGAGGTAGGTCACTTCATTCAGAAACTGAATGAGGTCACTGCCTTGGCAAACACTTTGTCCTAAAAGTTGTTTCCTAGGTTCCCATGAGATGGAGCCTGCCCCTACTTACTGTGACACTTCAAGCTAAGAATTGTATATCAAAAATCGGCACCCGGGAACAGCTCTCCACACATGCCTGATTTGGTCCAACTACTCTACATTAAGAAGAGAGAGGCTGATTCAGACACATCCCTTCATTTTGACCTGGTTGTTTTCCATGGAAAATGAATTTTTCTCTCTCAGGTCCTCCATAGCTGTCAACATCTTCTCCAGGGATCATTTCTGTAAGGACCTTTGAGGTTCTCAGCAGGTGGAAGATCCCCTACATTCCTGTATTGTAAGACAAACTGTGTCCTTACTCTTTTGTAAAGTTAGATTGATGGAAGAGTGTATGGTTAGGATTAATAACATATTCGATTTGAGTTAGGAATCATTCTGCAGGATGAATAATGGTATTGGGAATCTGCGATATTTACAAGAATAAATAGGTGAAATGTAAGTATGAAAACAGAAATCTAGGTAAGATTTGAAGCCCAGAAGGGAATTGGGCCTTTGATTGTGACACTTAGCTTTGAATTATGTTCTGCACAGATGTCTCAGATAAATCGATATAAAATGGCATAGGACCTTGTACCTTGGATGATTGAATGTCGAAGAGAATATCCAGTCAAAAGGGGACAGTAGGTGGATTAGGAAGATAGTAAATAAGTTTAGAAAAAAGAATGAGTATAGGAATTGGACCAAAAGTTCTTTAGCAACAGGGTTTCGGTTAGTGAGTGAATGTCAATGTCAGCACATGTGAAGAATGAGTCACAATGATGAACTGGGGAAAATATGTAGGAAAGCAGATATCTATAGAGACATTATGAAATCAGACAAAGTATAAAGTGAGTGATAGTATTAGATATTTTCAACAGGGTTGAATTTGAATATATAATCTTAGGAAGAAACAAATATGTAATCATTAATAGGATTGACATTTGAGAGCATTAGCCAAATTGGACATGGATTTTTTTAGTAATCCATGTTTACATTCCATTTAGTCTTTGGTACAATCATAAGTGTGAACTTTGCATTTTGTGTCCAGAATATTACTGTGATAAAATGTTTATGTACATCAGTTGACAGAGTATTTCTTCCACCATTTCTGGGAGCAATATTTTGAAGACATATAAATTAATATTGGGGGTACAAAGAGGTGTACCCTGTGTCTATGTATGTAGAGATAATGCATGAAGAGACCATACTGTGAATAAATAATATAACTGATTACACTTTAAATAATCGATTGAATTTATATCTGAAAATATGCAGAAAATCTTATATTGATATACAATCATTAATTCCAACCAATTATACATATAATGGTAATATTACTTTAATGGTTTATCAAGACGGGTGTGTGAGATTTGCTTCAAAGCGATAATGGAAATTGAAAATAATGTGTTTGGAAAGAAGTCTCATGAAACGAGCAGTCAAGAAACATTAAGGAATACATGTGTTCTGAATCAGGAAGTGATTGAAAGTGAAACAAATGCCTATCAATTTGATAAATTGTGGATGAAATATTTATCCTATTATGTGCATTAACTGAAGAAATAGTAATGTACCAGAGTTGAATAAAAATGAACGTCAAAATACACTTCATGTCCCATAGGAATCTATACGCATTGATGTTAAACTGGGTGAGTTACTGTAGAAATATTAGGATTTGTGTGCACCATTCACTGAAGTTTGTTTTCAGTACTAGGAAACAAATATGTATTTCAGGTGGATGAATATTTCTGATAATAATCTTGTGAAAAGTTGATCATAAATCCACATATATGAATATGAATGAATTTAGGGAGTGTATAATAAGACACATATATTTCATATTTTGAAAAATCTGGAGAGTATATATATATATATATATCACACACACACACACAGACATTAAAATGTAGCAATATATATGGCAATCTAAATTAATCATGAAATATATATCATCCACAGATCCAAAAATATTCATTTTACTGAACATGGGTTTATGTATAATGTTGTTCAACTAGGAAGCTCACCCATAGGTTGAATTTTCAGTTCCAACAGCGTTTAGAATGAGTGATCTATTCTCACAAATTGTATCTGCCAATTCATCCACCTCACAAGAATGTACGTGTGGTACCAGGTAGGATTTGATATGTGCATATAAAAATACATGTGCTGAATAGGCTACAGAGAAAGGGAGACAGGAATTCAAATATTTGTTAACTTTCAAACACATGGAGAACTATTTAAATTGAAAATTTGCTAGATTTATAACTCCTACACTACATAATGCAAAAGGCAAGTCCAACTATGCACCATGCCTCCTCTGAACTGCTTGTATTACTATTTTGTTGGGGTAATTTATCTCCATCATATTTGCATTAGTAGTCAGAGTCCAGTAGGGTAGGTTTTAGTGTCAGGGATTAAGTATTTCGAATAAAAAATTAGATAATGAATCCAATGTGTATGCAAAAATCTTCCCATTCTCATCCAGAACAATGCCTTGACATTACATTCGCCCCAAGTAATACACAATTAGAGGAGAAGAGTTAGAAAATCTGTGAATACATATCTGGAATGGAAAATGCTCAGGAGTTCACAAGCTTGGATGTGGAAGGGGAGTTTCCAAAAGTAAGGGACAGGGTTGATAGACCCAACCTGATCATTTATTAAAATTGGGAGCCCACTTGCCAGAAAGCCATGAAAAGATAATTTTGGATTTATTATAAATTACTGCAAATTCTGAACCTGCTTGGAATGTTTGCCCATGCCTTAAACTCACCCATGCCTGGCTCTCTGACCAGATTGCAGCCCTCTCTGAAACTTTAGTGACACCTCATAAATATTTTCTTTCCCTGGCCAGACAACGAGTCTCTGAGGCTCTAATGGTCCTCATAATTTCTGATGTTGGGGTGAGCTTAAAAAAAAATGTAAACTACCGTTAGTGTGATGCTTGTTAAAGTTCTGTTATCTGTAACCCCCTTTTTGTGCATCTTTCTGGGCTATATAGCTGGGCTATAGGAAAGGTGGGTTTGCTGTCTTGCTCCCGCCATTTTGGGAGGGAGAGGTAGCCTTTCCCTTTGAAATAATTAGCTTGCCTTAATTTGATTTTACTAGGAGTCAGTGGTCTTTACATGCGTTCCTGGTCTAATATTTTGGAGTTCCCCAGTGAGATGACCCTGCCGGACAAGATCACAAGACCAGACTGCTGTAAATTCTGAAGTTGGCCTTCCTTCCAGGGCTCCAAGCTTGAGAGCAACTCTAGGGTTTGTGCAACTTGAGATGGTCCAAGGCCTTGGAGTTAGCCTTCAGTTCAGGGAGCACTGCAGTGAACCACCGCATTAAAACTATTAGCAAGCACCTGGTGGAGGAGGCATCCATAGGTAATTGGTGCCTTTATAACATCTGATATCCGGTTAAGGGAGATCTCTTCTGATGACAGAGAGGTGGACTGAGGAGGCTCACATATACTGCTGTCTGGGACAGTAACAAGAATCATTCTGTCATCTGTTCTGTTCTCTAGGGAATTCATCTGGAAGGGTAGAGAGGTGCCAACGGGCACGCATGCGCTCCTACGGGGAGCTTTAGGAAGACATTGCATTGCTCCTCTGTTTTCCTGTTTCGGCGCCGGATTTCTGTTTTTTTTTTTTTTTTTTTTTTTTTTTTGTTTTGTTCTGTGTTCTATATGTTTTTTGTTTGTTTGTTTTTATGCATTTTGTTGTGTGATTTCTGTGGTGAAAACTTAAGGATATCGGACATGAAAATAAAGCAAGTAAGCCTGACACCCTTTGGACTGAGTTTAAAGGAACTGCATTGAACTTTACACCCGTTTGTTAAGCAGTATGATAGAAGCCCCTAGCTGGCTGCCTGGAGCACACTCACTGCAGAGGGCAGTGCCTGTGGGGGACCTAAGAACTGAGTATCTCCCAGGTTAATAAGTGAAACTCCTTTAAAATCCCTTGTCCCTCCAGATAAAGAGAGACACAACCTTTTGGCAGAGTCCCTGTGTTTATCTTTGTTAGCAAAGCAATAAACCTTCGTTTTTCTTTTTCTCAAAACCCTGTCCTCATTTTTAAATTGGCATTAATTGGCTTCAAGTTCAGGAACCCAACTTTAAGTTACAAATTTTGATAACCCACCCGCACCCTGGAACTTTTTGAGAGCTGACTACAGAAATGTTAGGAGATGGAGCATGCTTGTGGTGGAACTGAAACAGAGGAGCAAATCCTGTAAGTAAAAGGAGGGACTGAGGGACTCCCAGCAGCTGCTGAAGCCTTATTTTTTCAGAGAATTCCCTAGGTCTTTCCCTGCAATTTAACGATAATGCCACCTCTGTCATCTTAAAAAAGAGGGAAAAAAAGGGGACACTAAATGCAGGAAAGTCACTATGGAGACCCTTGATTTTACATTTCAGGATGCTCCTCTGTGAAAACATCTGGTCCCCTTGTGGGGACATCTGTGGTGCAACTGGTGTAGGAGATTTTTCTCTTATCTGCTCTGTTTTAAAGGCTTCTGTCTGTCAGTCATAGTCTGGAGCTCCTTTCTGTCTGTCGTGTGTCTTTGTTTCTGGCACTTTAAGACATGTGCAATAATGTGTTGATATTATATATTGTTTCTTGGGAATGATTTTACCTGAATGTGTGTCTAAATGATGATGTTTTATTGTAACAATCTGGTAGCTTATTGGGTTTTTGAAGCATTGCAGAATCTTGCCGTTAAAAGTCAGATTGAGATAATTGTTTAGTTTATGATTTCAGATAATTCATGCCAGAGAACTTAAATACTTAGGATGGAAAACTAAAGAACTCTACTTCCAAGTTGGCAAGAAATTTTCCAATCATTCAGTCTTTTTTTTTTCACCAATTTTTAATTGGGTAGCCTGGGAAAATGTCACTGTGTGTACCAGTGCATTAATTTGGACAAGGATAGTAAATCATAGTATGGTATCTGTTGACAACACAAGATGTAAAGATATAAAATTTTGTAAATTTTGTCTTAAGCTTGTATCAAAATTTTCAACATCCTATCTGGAAAATTATGGTTAAAATGCGTTAGGCCTGAGGTGTCTGCTCAGAATAGCAGTTTTTTCCTGCTCCTTCCAGACCTCAGCCAGGACTTAGATTGAAATGCAAATGAAAGAAGCCTGCAAGATCAGTAGGAGACTGATATGAGGCTTAAGGAAAAAAAAAAGTAAATAGTATGGTATTTACTAATTACTGGTCAGTTATTTTTTCTAGGACTCTTATTTTTTTCCTTAGATCCTTTAATTTTTCTAACTCATAATTTTGATCCTACAGACCTAGGTTAATGTTTTTCTGATCAGTTCTATCTTTGACCAACTGTGGAGTTTTTAAAACATGGCAATGGAGATTTCACCTGCTAAAAGCTACAAGGCCTTTACTATTATTATGTGTGCACACTTTTGTTATTTGTTGTATGTCTATATATATATATATTCTTAATCATATATATGATACAGAAATTAACATATATAAGGAGCGCTCATAATAAAAAAAGCACTCATAAAAACAAATTTTAAGGGATGCCCTCTCTCACCACTTCGGTTCAACATAGTTCTCGAATCACTGGCCAGAGCAATTAGACAGACGAAAAAAATTAAAGGCATAAAAATAGGAAAAGAACTCAAATTATCACTATTTGCAGATGACATGATTCTATACCTAGCAGACCCAAAAGGGTCTACAAAGAAACTACTAGAGCTAATAAATGAATTCAGCAAAGTGGCAGGATATAATATCAACACACATAAATCAAAGACATTCCTGAATATGAGCCACAAATCCTCTGAAATGGAAATGAGGACAACCACCCCATTCACAATATCCTCAAATAAAATAAAATACTTGGGAATCAACCTAACAAAAGAGGTGAAAGACTTATACAATGAAAACTACAGAAACCTAAAGAGAGAAATATAAGAAGATCTTAGAAGATGGAAAAATATACCCTGTTCATGGATAGGTAGAACTAACATCATCAAAATGGCGATATTACCAAAAGTTCTCTATAGGTTTAATGCAATGCCAATCAAAATCCCAACGGCATTTCTTGTAGAAATAGAGAAAGCAATCATGAAATTCATATGGAAAAATAAAAGACCCAGAATAGCAAAAACAATGCTAAGCAGGAAGTGTGAATCAGGCGGGATAGCTATACCAGACTTCAAACTATACTATAGAGCAATAGTAACAAAAACAGCAGGGTACTGGTACCAAAACAGGTGGGTGGACCAATGGTACAGAATAGAGGACACAGAAACCAATCCACAAAATTACAACTATCTTATATTCGATAAAGGGGCTAAAAGCATGCAATTGAAGAAGGATAGCATCTTCAACAAATGGTGTTGGGAAAACTGGAAATCCATATGCAACAAAATGAAACTGAATCCCTTTCTCTTGCCATGCACAAAAGTTAACTCAAAGTGGATCAAGGGACTTGATATCAAATCAGAGACATGGCGTCTGATAGAAGAAAAAGTTGGCTATGATCTACATACTGTGGGGTTGGGCTCCAAATTCCTCAATAGGACACCCATAGCACAAGTGTTAATAACTAGAATCAACAAATGGGACTTACTCAAACTAAAAAGTTTTTTTCTCAGCAAAAGAAAGAATAAGAGAGGTAAATAGGGATCCTACGTCCTGGGAACAAATCTTTACTCCTCACACTTCACACAGAGCCCTAATATCCAGAATATACAAAGAACTCAAAAAATTAGACAATAAGATAACAAATAACCCAATCAACAAATGGGCCAAGGGCCTGAATAGAAATTTCTCAGAGGAGGACATACAATCAATCAACAAGTATATGAAAAAATGCTCACCATCTCTAGCAGTCAGAGAAATGCAAATCAAAACCACCCTAAGATACCATCTCACTCCAGTAAGATTAGCAGCCATTAGGAAGTCAAACAACAACAAGTGCTGGCGAGGATGTTGGGAAAAGGGTACTCTTGTACATTGCTGGTGGGACTGCAAATTGGTGCGGCCAATTTGGAAAGCAGTATGGAGATTTCTTGGAAAGCTGGGAATAAAACCACCATTTGATCCAGCTATTCCCCTACTCGGTCTATTCCCTAAAGACCTAAAAAGAGCACACTATAGGGACACTGCTACATCCATGTTCATAGCAGCACAATTCACAATAGCAAGACTGTGGAAGCAAAACCTAGATGCCATTCAATAGACGAATGGATAAAAAATATGTGGCATTTTTACACAATGGAGTATTACTCTGCATTAAGAAATGACAAAATCATAGAATTTGGAGAGAAATGGATGGCATTAGAGCAGATTATGCTAAGTGAAGCTAGCCAATCCCTCAAAAACAAATGGCAAATGTCTTCTTTGATATAAGGAGAGTAACTAAGAACAGAGTAGGGACGAAGAGCATGAGAAGAAGATTAACATTAAACAGGGATGAGAGGTGGGTGGGAAAGGGAGAGAGAAGGGAAATTTCATGTAAATGGAAGGAGACCCTCAGGGGTATACAAAATTACATACAAGAGGAAGTGAGGGGAAAGGAGGAAAAATATGAGGGGGGAGAAATGAATTACAGTAGAGGGGGTAGAGAGAGAAGAGGGGAGGGGATGGGGGAGTGGGGATAGTAGAGGATAGGAAAGGCAGCAGAATACAACAGACACCAGAATGGCAATATGTAAATCAATGGTTGTGCAACTGATGTGATTCTGCAATCTGTATATGGGGTAAAAACGGGAGTTCATATCCCACTTGAATCAAGTGTGAAATATAATATATCAAGAACTATGTAATGTTTTGAACAACCTACAATAAAAATTAATTTAAAAAAAGTGGATCCAAAGATCTTTAATTCACGTGATTAAAATTGTTCAATTTAAATTGGATAAACAGATAAAAATAAATGTTTTTAAATTTAAGCTTACAAGTATTTATAGGTGTTCAAAAATCTAATAAAATATTAATATCTACAAAATGTCTAAAATGCCTTGATTCTAGGACTTTTCCTTCAACAAAAAAATGGTTTACACTGTTCAATACATTTGTCTAATATTTTAATAAATAAGTAAAGTAAATTTGATGTGGAATTTCTCATTCTTGAGTACATTTGTTAGATACCCGATTGATTTACTAAGGTCTGTATCAGAATGTAAAAATCAGTCATGTGTTAAAGAGACAAAAATTTCTGAAAACATAAGTTTACCCATAACATTGTGTTTATTAAGTTTTATTTTTTCTAGAGCAAGCAACCATAAAAATTAAACAACTGATTAAATAAGAACTGTTATTTTAGAGCACTCTACTGCCATTTCTTTAAAAGCTAAACTTGGTTAATCTAGAAATATCAATGTAATTTTGATGCTATTAATGTGCTCATATCTTCCAGGTATACAAGTCTGTAAGTTAGAAACATTTAAAGAGCATTATATCAAGCTGGTATTCTGAAGTTGTATGGTAAAAAAAATGTACTGGGGATTTATTTACCTGTTATCAATAAGATATGTAAAGTTTTATGTTACTTTTTTCATTGGGGAACAATTTAAATGTATTTTTAAGTTAATCAGAGCCTAATATATGTAAAGGTTAAAATCTTTCAGCCTTTCTTTAATCCATGTTTTAAATGTGATGTCATATGATGTTAGATAATGTTCATGTGACCTCAAACAATTTATGTAAACTTTGTAAAATGATATTTAAAAAACAATGATCAGCTTTAGAACTAAAACACTTAATATTTATAAAGAGGCCTGCCTTACCTGAGATAAGGCTCTGTGTCCCATCTTACTACATGTGAGAATGACTACAAAAGGAGTAGGTCAGATTTTATTTCATTTAAAGTTATGTTCAAAAGTTCTTTTGTTTTTCTGTGAAGATTACTAGGATCTCAAACAGGGCATATAATGTATAACTCAGCCAAAAAATTCAGGGTAGCTATTACAGAAACTAAGTATTTTTACTCTTGTTAAAAAATTTTATTTTTAATTTGCTTATAAGTGATCTAAAGATTCCCTGTTAGTCTTTTACAGAAGTGTTGCTTTAATAACACAACATGGGTTAATTTAAGATAATAAGTCATCACCTACAAGACAGACAGAATAATACATATCCCAATTAATGAAAAGATAAATAATAATTAAGTTATAGATATTAAAGCCCAGTACTCTCAATATAAGGCTGTTAAAATTTATTTGCTGGATGTTTAAGATTAGGATTTAAAATTAAAGTTAAATGAATCGGCCAAGAAAACAAATATTAATATTTTAAGGTATACACTTTATGTTAGCCTCCCAAAATAAGTAAGACTGGAGGTTACAAAGAAGGATTCTCAGACAGGAATGCCTGATAACTATAAAAAGAGACTATTAAGAGGAGCTGCCAGAGGCAGAAAATTTAGTTTAGGGCCTACAGATATTCCTAACCTACAGAGGTAGGCTTGGTGTTTGCTAGTACGATTATCCAGCCCTGAGTAACAGAATTAAAGGTTTCTCTATTAGACACAGAGGTCATACTAGAAAAAGGATTTTGCAAGATCAGATGACATTAAATTAATAAACTGTATCTTATGGGGAGGGACAACTGTAAAACAAAAAATTAAATATTAAGTTGACAGTCCTGATAACTGAGGATATTAAAGAATGGTGAGGGAACTTCTATACGGTGACATGTTCCAGCTGCTGCAACATTTATTCATTACTCATGGTTTTTGTTACTCTCATAGAAGAACCCATTCCCAGATGACTTTACAACCTGTTCTTCCCCAACCAGACTTCAAACCAAGCTGAAATCTAAAAGGCAACTCATGTCCCTCAACTAAATTCTAAAAGGCAACTCATGTCCCTCATGCCATGACCCTTACGTCACCCTCTCTCAGCGCAGAAGAATCCAAAATGCGTGAGGCCTCCCTTCTTACAACAATGGAGCCAAAAATAAATAGACTATCAATATACGTAATTAATTAAGTCAGGTAAAATCAGGGAGACCCATTTTGGGTGAGTTCTAGAAATTTGGAGACTGTTACCTGAGGGATTTAAATTTCCTCAGTGCACTTCCCTTAATCTATCAAAGATTTGAAAGGAACACATAAGAAAAGGGGGGAATGATAGGCCCAACCTGATCTTTTATTAAAATTGGGAGCCATATTGCCACAAAGCCATGATAAGATAATTTTGGCTTTACTATAAATTACTGCAAATTCTGAACCTGCTTGGAATGCCTGCCCATGCCTTGAACTCACCCATGTCTGGCTCTCTGACCAGATAGCAGCACTCTGTGAAACATTAGCGACACATCATAAATATTGGCCTTCCCTGGACAGACAATGACCATCTCTGAGGGTCTAATGGTCCTCACAAATTCTGATGTTGGGGCCAGCAAAAAAAAAAAATATATAAATATATATATAAACTACCATTAGTGTGATGCTTGTCCGAGTTCTGTTATCTCTAACCCCCCTTTTGTGTAACTTTCTGGGCTTTAAAGCTGGGCTGTAGGTAAGTTGGGGTTGCTGTCTTGTTCCGGCCGTTTTGGGAGGGAGAGTTAGCCTGGCTGGTGAAAATAATAAGCTTAGTTTAATTTGATTTTAATTGGAGTCAGTGGTCTTTTCTTGCATCCTTGTCTAACAGGTAAACACTCCACAAACATGGAGCTCTGCTGGCCTAACGACTTTTTGAGAAACTGCCTCTGAGGTTGGGCACTTGAAATATATGTTGTTTTCAGGAGCTTTAGCTTCCTTTGTTGTGAGACCATCAAAGCTGGCTCTGCATCTATGTGACCTGAAGAAATTGGTTTCTTATTTTCCAATGAAAATGAGGCAAAGTGCTGAATTCTCTCTTTGTAGGTAAACTGTGGCCACTGAAGGCTAAGTGTCTCCCTGTGTGGACTGTGTACCCATTTAGTCATCTTCCACTATTCATGGTGTTTCTTGCTGCTGCACTGGGAGTTTGGTATTTGCTCTACGAAATACAAGAAGTTCAACTGGGACACAGTGCTGAAGGTAGTTCTGTCACGTGTGGTCGGTCAGAGTCTGCAAGAGAATGCACCAACCAGGATTCTATCCCACATAGCTTGCCCACTTGAAGATAGCAACCTGATTCGTAACATTGCCCTGAAACCTCTCCATATAACAAGATGCCTTTACATATAAGGGTCTGCTGGCTGCACCATGTCAGTCACAAGCCATTTGGAAGTCAATGGTAGATCCAAATGGCCCCAAAACAAATGTTTTATCCCACACCTGCACACCACAGTTCTGGGCCCAATACTCAGCAGGCTCCAACATACTGGCATTTCAGTTCTACACCATTTTCATGAAACCCAGTCAATCAAACCACTGTCTGGAACACTCCTGATCAGCAACAGGACATCCAAATGTTCTCCTCTGACACCTGGTTATGGGAATTTCAAAAATTTCTTGGTATTTATCTAGCATTTTTCACGGATGAAGTTGGAGGCACTGTAGGTTTCAATTCTTTCAAGAACCATTAAATGGTATGGAAGCTCATTTCAATGAAAGCTCTGGAGAATTCTCACAGTCAAGGCTTCCCAAAGAGTGGCCAAAAGATCACATGAACCCAGGCCCATTGAGGTCTAGAGTGTGAGGTCCATGTTTGTTTTGAATCTCATCTATGGCTGCCAAGTCTTTCATAATAAAATCATGTGATATCCTGGCTGAGATTCCCGATGCTCTGTGGAAAGCCACCCTGGGACTTGATCTCAGTTTCCAAGGGCGACTCTAATGCGTGGCCTCCTAAAATCTGAAGAGAACTCATGGCAATATTTCTCTGAGGTCAGTTTCAGAACTCAGTCTGTAAGGGGAATCACACCAGACTTCAAGCCCAGGTGGACCCAGTCATCTATTTCAACCACCACACAAATGACCACAATTAAAACCAAAACACTCCCACATGGCCCTCATCTTCTTCCATATAGACACTCATCATAACCTCTGGCTGGGGTTTTCCATGAGGGGCAAAGCTCACGACAGTGTCCAAAATAAGCTCCCTTACCCCTCATTTGCCTAAAATCAGGGTGGCCTGGACACCCTTCCTGTGAACCAGTAGTGATCAAATATGCCTGCCATTTGTACTGCCCAGCTTCTCCAATATGAGGCCTACTGACTGTTTGGTATAGATTTTTTATGTGAATTGGAGTCATGAGAAAACCCAAGCAATTACGGGCTAGCCTCTGCAGGGTTTTGAAGAACTCATTTGACCCAATGGATCCCTCTTCTCACTTGATGTAGGTCAGAAACCTTACAGAGGAAGGCGAGGGACTTCAACCACAATGACTGCCCTTTTGGCCATTTTGGTTTTGGAAGCACAAAAGGAATGTTTCTTTAGATCCATCAGGTGCTGAGAATTTAAGCCACAGCCTCACACAGGGCCAAGAGGCTGATTCAGACACATCCCTTTTGGAAGAAATTAAGCAAAGAGCCACAGGTGATGCCCATTCATTTCCATTTGAAAACTGTTTTCTTCAGGCTTCACAAAGGGTTGGCCTGAGGCAAAGACCTTCCTGACATTCAGGGCAACAGAACATTATGTAAGAAAAGGCCCAAAGCAGGGTTTCTCCACTGAGATTTTACTGGTCACACTGTTATCTGAGTTTTCTGAGATGCTCGCCATTCCCTTCAGCTATCCAGTACATGGCCATGTCACAGAGCTTGGAGGTGGTACATATCTTGGACTCAAAACCATGAGCCTGTTGTGGAGAGTGGCCAGAATTCAGGAAGAGTACAGAAACTTAGGAATATTGTAGGTGTTGCCCATCCATAAGGCAAGCCACAGTCCTTTCATAAATTGGGCAGGATGAATGCTGTTAAACTTTCTCCTGGAGAGGACAAATCCATTGATGCATTATCTTTTCTAATGTCTACAACCAGAGATACAGTGGGATACACAGATATAGAAACACTTGCCTTGTCAAACAACTTACTAGAAACAGTCCACTCAATACCAAACAAATAGCCTTTCCTACCTATCACGCCTTTCCTACTGTATCAACATACACTAGTTATTCATCACCCCCTGCCCCGGTTATTTTGCTGCAGTGGGACTGCTGCAGATGGTGGCCCATACAGGGAGCCCTGGGACACTTGGGGGTAAGTGACGAATAAAAGCTGCCCATCCATAGATAGGATGGGAGCAAATCTGCTCATCCCTAGGCAGATAGGGGGAGAGGAAAAACGGTCATTTCAAAAAATGGAGAAGATTGATACAGTATGATTGTGTCTTGTTTTATCTCAGTGTATTGTATTGTCTTTGTGATGAAAATAAGGAAGGGGTGAGAAGTAAATTGATAATGGAAAGAGGCACCCCAGTGGAAACAAGTGCAATTAGGGCATGTGTTGATGGAAGCCCAGGAAGTCTAATCAGAAAGAAAAAGAAAGTTAAGAAGAAGAAGGATTATCAGGAAAAAAGTTTCAGCAAAAGGCTGTTACTGAATACTTTTCGTTTCCGGAGTGTGTGTGAATAGGCGCCTCGGCTGCCACATGCTCAAGCCAGTCACTGTGCAGCAAGGGCTTTTCAAGCAGTGGCAGCCGGCAATTCCCCGCCCCCAGCCTGGGGAGCGGGGCCCCGTGGCAGTTTGAGTCCTGGACACTCCCCAGGGCCATCTGTGGCTGCCCAGGATGCTACAGCCAGCCATAGATGCTACTGGCTCCCTGATGTTTGGTCATTTTCAATGCCAATAACTAAGCTACAATGGTTCTCCCACACCCGGAAGATAATAAATAATAAGCACTATTAAGGCTTTTTTCAAATGTAAAAAACCTTGAGATAATGTACTAAATTTTTCAGAAGGTTGTTTTCTTAGCACCTGGTGGAATACTATAGGATTTTCTTTAGCCAGTGGTAGGAGTTCCTGCCTTCATCCCAGTGCCGGTGAGGACAAGCGTGGAAGAATTTCCAGTGTTGCTGAAAACCGGAGGAGACTTCGGCTGAGAAACGGAGGAGACTTTGGATCAAGCTAGCTGCCTTCAGAACTTTCCTGGGCTGTGATTTAAGCTAGCTGCCTGCAGAATTTACATGGACTGTGATTTAAGCTAGCTGCCTGCAGAACTTACCAGGACTGTGATTTAAGCTAGCTGCCTGCAGAACATACCTGGACTGTGGTTTACCTGAACTGTGAGTTAATCTATTGAGACACTGCTTTACCTGGACTGAGACAACAAACTGTAATCTATAACAAATTTTAACTCGGTGTCTTTGCTAACAGTGTCATTGCTGGTATTATTTCTCCAAGTGCTTCATCAATTGGCTTGTATTGTGACATTTTGTATCCTCCCTTTCTGTTTGTAGCAGGTTATTTATGGTGTTTCTGTAAAAACCACTGTGGTCTTTATTTAAATTAAATAAAAGGGGGAAATGTTAGAGTCTGTAAACATGTCAAAATAACACCTGGCATTTTGCCAGGGGAATGTTAGAGTGTGTAAACAAGTCTGGATGATGCCTGGCAAAATGCCAGAGGGAGTGGTTTGAGATGTAACAAAAGCGAGCCATTAAGTGTGGAGATTCCTGATTGGTTGACTGCAGTATCTAGTTTATGTTAATTAGATAACCTGGGTGGAATGTATAAATACCTCTATTGTCCTACAATAAATGGCTTCCACTCCTGCTATATCAACATACACATGTTATTCATAACCCCCACCCCCCGGTTATTTTGCTCCAACCGGACCGCGGCAGTATCTGCCAAGTCAGAAACCTCTCAAGTATGAACATGTGATACCAGGTAGGATTCTATATGTGCATATAAAAATACATGTGCTGAATAGGCTACACAAAAAGGGAGAGAGGAATTCACATATTTGTTAACTTTAAAAACACATGGAGAACTATTTTAATTAAAAATTGACTAGATTTATAACTCCTACCCTATATAATGCAAAAGGCAAGTCCAACTATACAACATGACTCCTCTGAACTGCTTGTATTTCTATTTTGTTTGGGTTATTAATCTCCATCATATTAGGATTAGTAGTCAGAGTCTAGTAGGGTATGGGTTAGTGTCCAAAATAAGCTCCCTTGCCCCTCATTTGCCTAAAGTCATGGTGGCCTGGACACCCTGCATGTGAACCAGGAGTGATAAAATAGGACTGCAGTTAATACAGCTCTGCTTCTCCAATTTGAGGCCTACTGAGTGTGAGGTAACGATTCTTTATGTGATTTGGAGTCATGAGAAAACACAACCACTTCTTCAGGGCATTGAAGAATTCATTTGAACCAAAGGATTCCTATTCTCACTTGATGTAGGTCAGAAACCTAACAAAGGAACGCAAGAGACTTCATTCACCATAACAGATCTTTTTGCCATTTTGGTTATGGATGCACACATGGGATCTTTCTTTAGATCCATGAGGTGCTGAGAATCTAAGCCACAACCGCACACAGGGCCAAGAGGCTGATTCAGACACATCCCTTTACAAAGAAATTAAGCAAAGAGCCACAGGTGATGCCCTTTCATTTCCATTTGAAAACTGTTTTCTTCAGGCTTAACAAAGGGGTGGGCTGAGGGAAAGAACTTCCTGACATTCAGGGCAACAGAAATATAGGTAAGAGAATGGCCAAAGCAGGATTTCTCCACTGAGACTTTCCTGGTCACACTGATATCTGAGTTTTCTGTGATTCTCCCATTCCATTCAGCTGTCCAGTACATGGCCATGGCACAGAGCTTGGAGGTGGTATATATCTTGGACACAAAACCATGAGCCTATTCTGGAGAGTGGCCAGAATTCAGGAAGAAAACAGGAACTTAGGAAGATAGTAGGTGTTCCCCATCCATAAGACACACCGCAGTCCATCCATCAGTTGAGCAGGATGAATGCTGGGAAGCTTTCTACTAGACAGGATGCATCCATTGGTGCATTCTGTTTTTTAATGTCCAAAATCACGTACACAGTGGGATACACCGAACTAGAATCACTCACCTTGTCAAACGATTTACTAGAAACAGTCCATTCCAAACCAAACAAACCACCTTTCCTACCTATTTTCAGAACATGAGACAAAACCACAAACTCACACCCACACCCACAAAGGCATCTCCTTCCCACAAGTAAGTCTCTGACTCTCCAGTGTGTCCTCTGTCTGTTGAGCCAAACTATGTTCCCCGAAATGGCCAGTCCTGTCTCAGTTCTGGTTGCCTTGGCCAACTCTGTGAAGTTGTCAGGATCCAGTGGTGAGCCACTACCTGCTTTCTCAGGAAAGATCCTCTTCATATCTGTCCTGGCATTTGGCCATTCTCTCAGCAGTAGGTACCAAGAAAGACTGACTCTGTCCTTGGTAAATCCAAACAACTGAGCCCAGTGGGAGTGGGACTGGGACTGGCTCTGGGTGTCTGGCATCTTGGATCCCAATTTCAGAGAGTTCCAATACCAAGAAAGTGAGGTAGGACACTTCCTTCAAGAACTGAATGAGTTCACTCCCTTGGCAACCACTTTGTCCTAACAGTTGGTTCCAAGGGTCCCATGAGATAGAGGCTGCCCCTACTTCCTGTGACACTTTCGCAAGTTAGAATGGTATATCAACCATAGGCACCCGGGAACATCTCTCAACAAAGGCCTGGTTTGGTCCACCTTCTCTACATTTAGAATAGAGAGACTGATTCAGACACGACCCTTCATCCTGACCAGGTGGTTTGCCATGCAAGGTGACTTTTGCTCTCTCAACTCCTTCATAGCTGCCTACATCTTCTCCAGGTATCATTTCTGCATGGACCTTTGAGGTTCTCAGCAGGTTTAAGATGACCTACATTCCTGTATTGTAAAAACAACTCTGTCCCTGCTCTTCTGTAAACTTAGATTGAGGGAAGAGTGTATGGTTAGGGTTAATAAAAGGTTCGATTTGGGTTAAGAATCATTCTGCAGGATGAATAATTGTATTGGGAACCTGTAATATTTACAAGAATGTAAAAGTGAAATACTAGAATGAAAACAGAAATCTAGGTAAGATTTGAAGCCCAGAAGGGTATTGGGCCCTTGATTGGGATACTTAGCTTTGAATTATGTTCTGCAGAGATGTCTCAGATAAATCGATGTACAATGGCATAGGACCTTGTACCTTGGATGATGGAATGTCGAAGAGAACTTCTAGTCAAAAAGGGATACTCGGTATTATTTGAAAGATAGTCAGTAGGTTTAGAAAACAGAGAGAGTGTAGGATTTAAACCAAAAGTTCTTTAGCAATAGGGTTTCGGGTAGAGAGTGAATGAAAATGTGAGCACATGTGAAGAGTCAGTCACAATGATAAACTGTGGAAAATATGTAGGAAAGCAGATATTAATAGAGACATTAGTAAATCAGGCAAATGATAAAGTGATTGATAGGATTAGACATTTTCAACAGGCTTGAGGTAAAATATATAATCTTAGGAAGAAACAAATATGTAGTGACCAATAGGATTCACATTTGAGAGCGTTAGGCAACCTGGACATGGATGTTTTTAGTAATGCATACTCACTTTCCATTAAGGCTTTGGTAAAATCATAAGTGTGAACTTTGCTTTTTGTGTCCAGAAAATTACTGTGATAAAATGTATATGTAGATCAGATGACATAAGTATTTATTCCACCGTTTCTGGGAGCAATATTTTGAAGATATATAAATTAGTACTGGCGTTACAAATGGGTGTACCCTGTTTCTAGGAATATAGAGATAATGCATGAATAGACAAAACTTTGATTAAACAATGTAACAAGTTCTAAATTTAAATAATGGATTGAATTGATATCTGAAAATATACAGGAAATCTTATATTGATATGCAATCATTCAATCCAACCAGGTATCCATCTTATTTTAATATTAGGCTTATGGATTATCATAAAGAGTGTGTGAATTTTATTTCAAAGGTGATTATGGATTTCAGAAATAATGAGTTTGGAAAGAAGTCTCATGAAGAGACCAGACAAGAAACCTGGAGGAATACAAGAGTTTTGAATAAGGAAGTTATTGAAAGCGAAACAAATGCCTATAAATTTGTGAACTTGTTAATGAAATATATATCCTATGATGTGCATAAACTGAAGAAATAATAATGTACCAGTTTTGTTAAAAAATGAACGTCAAAATACACATCATGTCCCATAGGAATCTACAAGCATTGATTTTAAACTGGGACAGTTACTGTAGAAATATTTGGATTTGTATGCACCATTCACTGAAGTTTGTTTTTAGTACTAGGAAACAAATATGTATTTCAGGTGGATGAATATTTTTGAAAATAATCTTGTGAAAAGTTGATTATAAATCCACATACATATACATGAATGAATTTAGGGAGTATATAATAAGACACATATGTTTCATATTTTCAAAAATCTGGAGAGTGTATATCTATCTATCTATCTATCTATCTATACACACACACACACACACACTCAAACAGACATTAAAATGTAGCAATATATATATATATATATATATATATATATATATATATATATATATATATATATATATATATATCATGAAATATATATAATCCACAGAGCCAAAAATATTAATTTTACTAAACGTGGATTTATGTATAATGTTGTTCAACTAGGAAGTCACCCATAGTTTGAATTTTCACTTCCAACAGCATTCAGAGGAGTGATCTCTTCTGACAATTTGTATCTGCTAAGTCAGCAACCTCTCAAGAATGTACATGTGATACCAGGTAGGATTCTAAATGTGCATATAAAAATACATCTTCTGAATAGGCTACAGAGAAAGGGAGAGAGGAATTCACATGGTTGTGAACTTTAAAAACACATGGAGAACTGTTTCAATTAAAAATTGACTAAATTTATAACTCCTACCCTATATAATGCAAAAGGCAAGTACAACTATACAACATGAATCCTCAAAACTTCTTGTATTTCTATTCTGTTCGGGTTATTATTCTCCATCATGTTAGGATTACTAGTCAGAGTCTAGTAGGGTATGGGTTAGTGTCCAAAATAAGCTCCCTTGCCGCTCATTTGCCTAAAGTCATGGTGGCCTGGACACCCTGCATGTGAACCAGGAGTGATAAAATAAGACCGCAGTTAATACTGATCTGCTTCTCCAATTTGAGGCCTACTGACTGTCAGGTATAGATTCTTTATGTGAATTGGAGTCATAAGAAAACCCAAGCACTTCTTCAGGGCTTTCAAAAATTTATTTGAACCAAAGGATCCCTATTCTCACTTGATGTAGTTCAGGAACCTAACAAAGAAAGGCAAGAGACTTCATCCATCATAACTGATCTTTTTGAAATTTTGGTTTTGGATGCACACATCGGATCTTTCTTTAGATCCATCAGGGGCTGAGAATCTAAGCCACAACCGCACACAGGGCCAAAGGGTGATTCAGACACATCCCTTTGCAAAGAAATTAAGCAAAGAGCCACAGGTGATGCCCATTCATTTTCATTTGAAAACTCTTTTTTTCAGGCTTCACATGAGGGTGGCCTGAGGCAAAGAACTTCCTGACATTCAGGGAAACAGATACATAGTAAGAGAATGGCCCATAGCAGGGTTTCTCCACTGAGACTTTCCTGGTCACACTGATATCTGAGTTTTCTGAGATTCTCCCATTCCCTTCAGCTGTCCAGTACATGGCCATTTAACAGAGCTTGAGGTGGTACATATCTTAAACACAAAACTATATGCCTATTCGGGAGAGTGGCCAGAATGCAGGAAGAAAACAGGAACTTAGGCAGATAATAGGTGTTGCCCATCCATGAGGCAAGCCGCAGTCCATTCATCAATTGGGCAGGATGAATGCTGCGAAGCTTTCTACTAGACAGAACACATCAACTGATGCATTCTCTTTTCTAATGTCGACAACCACGGACACAGTGGGATACACAGACATAGAAAGACTCGCCTTGTCAAACGACTTACTAGAAACAGTTCACTACAATCCAATCAAACCGCCTTTCTTTCGTATTCTCAGAACATGAGACAAAACCACAAACCCACACCCACACCCGCAAAGGCACCTCCTTCCCCCAAGTAGGTCTGTCATATCCGGAGTGTCCTCTGACTGGTGGGCCATACTATGTTCTCCCAAAATGGCCTGTCCTGTCTCAGATCTGCTATACTTTGCCAACTCTGTGAAGTAGTCAGGAGCCAGCGGTGATCCACTACCTGCTTTATCAGGATAGGACCCTCTTCAGAGGTTTCCTGGCATTTGGCCATCCTCAAATCAGTAGGTACCAAGAAATATTGACTCTGTCCTTCGTAAATCCAAACAAGTTAGACCACTGGGACTTGGACGGGTTTTGGCTCTGGGTGCCTGGCTTCCTGGATCCCAAGTTCAGAGACTTCCATCACCAAGGAAGTGAGGTGAAGTCACTTCCTTGAGGAACTGAATGAGGTCACTGCCTTGGAAACCACGTTGTCCTAACATTTGCCTCCAAGGTTCCCATGAGATGGAGGGTGCCCCTACATCCTGTGACACTTTCACAAGTTCGAATCGTATATCAAACATAGGGACCAGGGAACAGCTCTCCACACAGGCATGGTTTGGTCTATCTTCTCTGTATTAAGAAGAATGAGGCTGATTCAGACACATTCCTTAATTCTACCAGGTTGTTTGCCATTGAGATGACTTTTGCTCTCTCAGGTCCTTCATCGCTGCCTACATCTTCTCCAGGGATCATTTCTGCATGTACCTTTGAGGTTCTCAGCAGGTGGAAGATCCCATGCATTCCTGTATTGTAAGACCAACACTGTCACTGCTCTTCTGTAAAGTTAGATTGAGGGAACAGTGTATGGTTACGGTTAATAACATTTTCATTTTCGGTTAGGAACCATTCTGCTGGATGAATAATGTTATTGGAACCTGTGATATTTATTAGAATACAGACGTGAAATATATGTACATAAACAGAAATCTAAGTAAGATTTGAAGCCCAGAAATCATTGGGCCCTTGATTGGGATACCTATCGTTGAATTACATTCTGCAAAAATGTCTCAGAGAAATCGATATACAATGGCATAAGACCTTGTAACTGGATGATTGAATGTAGAAGAGAACCTCCAGTCAAAAAGTGATAGTCGGTAGGATTAGGAAGATAGTAGGTAGGTTTTAAGAAGAAGAGTGAATATAGGATTTGGACCAAAAGTTCTTTAGCAATAGGATTTCGATTAGAGTGTGAATGTAAGTTTCAGAACATGTGAAGATTTAGTCACAATGATGAACTGTGGAAAAGCAGATACCAATAGAGACATTACAAAAACAGGCAAAGTATAAAGTGAGTGAGAGGATTAGACATTTTCAACACGGTTGATTTTGAATATATAATCTTTGGAAGAAACTAATTTGTAGTTACCAATAGGATTTTCATTTGAGAGCATTAGGCAACCTGGACATGGATGTTTTTAGTAATCCATGTTCACTTTTCATTTAGCTTTGATACAATCATAAGTGTGACCTTTGCTTTTTGTGTCCAGAATATTTCAGTGATAAAATGCATATGTAGATCAGGTGACATGGGTATTTCTTCCAACATTTCTGGGAGCAATATTTTGAAGACGTATAAATTAGTGTTGGGGGTACAAAGAGGTGTACCCTGTGTCTATGAATATAGAGATAATGCATGAAAATACCACATTGTGAATAAATAATATAACTGGTTCCACTTTAAATAATGGATTGAATTGATATCTGAAACTAAGTAAGAAATCTTATATTGATATACAATCATTCATTCCAACCAGTTGTACATCTAATGGTAATATTAGGGTTATGGTTTATTATGAGGGGTGTGTGAGTTTTGCTTCAAATGTGATAATGGAAATCGAAAATAATGTGTTTGGAAAGAAGTTTCAAGAAAAGACCAGTCAGAAACGGAGGAATACATGTTTTCTGAAGGAGGAAGTGATTGAAAGTGAAATAAATGCCTATAAATTTGTGAACGTGTGGATGAAATATATATCCTATAATGTGCATAAACTCAAGAAATAGAAATGTACCAGTGTTGAATAAAAATAAACTTCAAAGTACATATCATGTCCCATAGGAATCTACTTGCATTGATGTTAAACTGGGTCAGTTACTGTAGAAATATTAGGATTTTTTTTTTTTTTTTGGTGTTATACTACAATTTATTTTAGCACTAGAATGCCACAGAATGTAGAGGAAAGAGCAATGGATTTTTAGTTATAGCACTAATAATCCAACATTTAATGACTTTTTTGGGGAGTCTAGAAATTACATAAGGCTATGTAACATATATTTTATTATTTAACATTCATAAATGCTTGGGATTTTAGTAATATTTCTAGTTTTTTATTTTTTATTTTTTAAGTTGTTGATGGATCTTCATTTTCTTTATTTGTATGTGGTGCTGAGAATAGAACCCAGTTCCTCACACATACTAGGCAAACATGTTAACACTGAATCACAAACCCAGCCGCTCCACTTTTGTCTTAACATCGAACACGCCTCTCCCTCTTCTTTACTCACTTTCTTCCTCATTTTTCCCCTTCTCTCTCTTCCTTTTTCGTTTTTCCTCCATATCTATTTTTCTCTCATGGCATTACAAACAGTTGTATGCTATGAAATTTAAATTTGAGACTGTTTTTTATAGTCACTATTTTTTTTTTAAAAAATTAATAATTATAATCACCTGATAGATATATTACAATACATTTATTATACATATGTGTCTATATTCATGCATATGCATTACATATATTATGTATATATATATATATATATATATATATATATATATATATATATATATATACATATATATTTAAAAGTACTTTGATTAGCCTGTTAGAAATAATATACACCAAGACTTTCTTAATTCTGAAGTCTTCCAGAATTAACATCTTACAATGAAAATCAAATAAACATATTTAATAAAAAAGGTATCATTCTTTATTATCAATATTGATAATTTAATGTTTTTTATCACGTTACGCTGTAATATGGCATATTATATCTTATGAATTAGAGAAATTTTTTTGAACAACCTATTATTTAAGGACCATATGCACTGACATTTTAAATGGCTTTCTTATGATTTCAATTTCTATCAATTATGTATTAATTGCCAAATACTTATTTTAGTACTTTTCATATTCATAATTGATATAAAGTGAATTGTTTAATTTTTCTGGTAATTAGTTACTTATTACAGTAGGGACATTTTTAATAGTTCTAAATTTTTATAAGTAAATGGTACAAAGATATTTTCATGCAAAATTAAGAATAATTGCATGCTCTAAATGTTTGATTGTTGATACATATAATACAGAGCTTTTGATGAGTCTCTTCCCAGTAAAACATAAAATGCAAATATATCGTTGGGTATGTATGTCCAAATAAAGATAATGAAAAATACACATTATCAGCTAGAAACTATTAAATAAAAGATGAAAAGAACAATCCAACACATTGTACCAACTTATCAGATGAGGCAGTATTCTGAAAGAATAGCCTAAGACTAGACCTGGTCCATGACAAAATATTTACCAAAAATTGAAATATGAAAAATATAGGAAATGCTATGAATTTTTCATGAAGGTAGGTGGATTATCCTTTAATCTCAATTAAGTGTATTTTCAAAAGCCAGTTTTCTGGTAAAATAAATTTGTGATAGATACAACTACACAAAACAAAGTTTCTGCTTAGCAAAATGAATGCATCTCAACACTTTTTTAGCTGATTTCTTGCCACTCAATTTTAAACCTTTATTTATTTATTTATTTTTATTGATTGTTCAAAACATTACAAAACTCATGATATAATATCTTTCATACATTTGACTCAATTGGGTTATGAACTCCCATTTTTCCCCAAATACGAATTGTAGAAGCACATTGGTTACACATTCACATTTGTACATAATGGCATAATAGTGATGTTGTATTCTGCTACCTTTTCTATCCCCTACTATCCCCCCTCCCCTCCCCTCCCATCTTTCCTCTCTACCTCATCTACTATTGTTCAATTCTCTCCATTGTTTTCCCCCCATTTCCCCTCACAAGCTCTTATATGTAATTTTGTGTAACATTGAGGGTCTCCTACCATTTCCATATGCTTTCCCTTCTCTCCCCCTTTCTATCCCCCCACTCGTCTTTGTTTAATGTTAATCTTTTTCTCATGCTCTTCCTCCCTGTTCTGTTCTTAGGTGCTCTCTTTATATCAAAGAAGACATTTGGCATTTTTTTAAGGATTGGTTAGCTTAGCTTAGCATAATCTGCTCTAATGCCATCCATTTCCTTGCAAAGTCTATGATTTTGCCATTTTTCAGTGCTGAGTAATACTCCATTGTGTATAGATGCCACAGTTTTTTAACCATTCATCTATTGAAGGACATCTAGGTTGGTTCCACAGTCTAGCTATTGTGAATTGTGGTGCTATGATCATTGATGTGGCAGTATCCCTATAGTACGCTCTGTTAAGACCCTCTAGTCCGAGAAGGGTGATAGCTGGGTCAAATGGTGCATTCATTCCCAGCTTTCCAAGAAATCTCCATACTGCTTTACAAATTGGCCTTATCAATTTTCAGTACCACCAGTAGTGTACAAGTGTACCCTTTTCTCCACATCCTCGCCAACACTTATTGTTGTTTGACTTCATAATGGCTGCTAATCTTACTGGAGTAAGATGGTATCTTAGGGTGGTTTTGATTTGCATTTCTCTGACTGATACAGATGGTGAGCATTTTTTTATGTACTTGTTGATTGATTGTATGTCCTCCTCTCTGAAGTGTCTGTTCAGGTCCTTGGCCCATTTGTTGATTGGGTTATTTGTTATCTTATTGTTTAATTTTTTGAGTTCTTTGTATATTCTGGATATTAGAGCTCTATCTGAAGTGTGAGGGGTAAAAAATTGTTCCCAGGATGTAGACTCTCTATTTACCTCTCTTATTGTTTCTCTTGCAGAGAAAAAACTTTTTAGTTTAAGTAAGTCCCATTTGTTTATTTTTGTTATTAACTCTTGGGCTATGGATGTCCTATTAATGAATTTGGAGCCCGACCCCACAGTATGTAGATCATAGGCATCTTTTTCTTCTATCACATGCAGTGTCTCTGATTTCATCACTAGCTCCTTGATCCATTTTGAGTTAACTTTTGTGCATGGCGAGAGAAAGGGATTCAGTTTCATTTTGGTGCATATGGATTTCCAATTTTCCCAGCACCATTTGTTGAAGATGCTATCCATCTCCCAATATGCTTTTAGCCTCTTTATCATATATAAGAATGTTGTAATTTTGTGGATTGATTTCTGTGTCCTCTATTCTCTACCACTGATCCACCTGCCTGTTTTGGTACCAGTACCACGCTGCTTTTATAACTATTGCTTTGTAGTACAGTTTGAACTCTGGTATCGCTATACCTCCAGATTCAAATTCCTGCTTAGAATTGCTTTTGCTATTCTGGGTCTTTTGTTTTTCCATATGAATTTCATGATTGCTTTATCATTTCTACAAGAAATGCCGTTGGGATTTTGATTGGCATCCATTTTAACCTGTAGAGAACTTTGGGTAATATCACCATTTTGATGATGTTAGTTCTGCCTATCCATGAACAGGGTACATTTTTCCATCTTCTAAGATCTTCTTCTATCTCTCTCTTTAGGATTCTGTAGTTTTCATTATATAAATCTTTCACCTCTTTTGTTAGGTTGATTTCCAAGTATCTTATTTTCTTTGAGGATATTGTGAATGGAGTGGTTTTTCCTCCTTTCCATATCAGAAGTTTTGCTCCTGATATACATAAATGCCTTTGATTTATGCGTGTTGATTTTATATCCTGCCACTTTGCTTAATTCATTTATTATCTCTAGCAGTTTCTTTGTAGACCCTTTTGGGTCTGTTATATATATTATCATGTCATCCACAAATAGTGATAATTTAAGTTCTTGTTTTCCTATTTTTATGCCTTTAATTTCTATTGTCTAATTGCTCTGGCTAGAATTTCAAGAACTAAATTGAATAGAAGTGGTGATAGAGGGCATCCCTGTCTTGTTCCAGATTTTAGAGGCAATCCCTTCAGTTTTTCTCCATTTAGGATGATGCTAGCCTGAGGTTTAGCATATATAGCTTTTACAATGTTGAGGTAAGTTCCTGTTATCCCTAGTTTTTCTAGTGTTTTGAACATAAAGGGATGCTGTACTTTGTCAAATGTTTTTTTTCTGCATCTATCGAGATGATCATATGGTTCTTGTCTTTAAGTCTATTGATGTGGTGAATAGTATTTATTGATTTCCGTATATTGAACCAGCCTTGCATCCCAGGGGTGAATCCTACTTGATCATGGTGCACAATTTTTTTTGATATGCTTTTGTATTCGATTCATCAGGATTTTATTGAGAATTTTTGTATCCAAGTTCATTAGAGATATTGGTCTGTAGTTTTGTTTCTTTGAAGTGTCTTAGTCTGATTTCAAGATCAGGGTGATTTTGGCCTCATAGAATGAATTTGAAAGAGCTCCTTCTTTTTCTATTTCTTGAAAGAGCTTGAAAAGAATCAGTATTAATTCTTCTTTGAAGGTTTTGTAGAACTCCGCTGTTTACCCATCCGGTCCAGGGCTTTTTTTCGTTGGTTATCTTTTGATGGCTTCTTCTATTTCTTCCTTTGTCATTGGTCTGTTTAAATTGTGTGTGTCTTCCTGACTCAATCTGGGCAGATCGTATGACTTAAGAAATTTATTGATATCTTCACTATCTTCTATTTTATTGGAATATAGGGTTTCAAAATACTTTCTAATTATCTTCTATATTTCTGTAGTGTCTGTTGTGGTATTGCATTTTTCACCCCCTATGTTAATAATTTGAGTTCTCTCTCTTCTTCTCTTCGTTATCATGGCTAAGGGCCTGTCAATCTTATTTATTTTTTCAAAGAAACAACTTTTAGTTTATCAATTTTTTCAATGATTTTTTGTTTCAATTTCGTTGATTTCTGCTCTTATTTTAATGTCGTCTACTACATTTGCTGTTGTTTTGCTCTTCCTTTTCTAGGTTTTTGAGGTGTAGTGTGAGTTCATTTATTTGTTGTTGTTTTTTTCTTTTTTTGAGGAAAGAACTCCAAGAAATGAATTTTCCTCTTAAAACTGCTTTTATTGTGTCCCATAGATTACAGTAGGTTGTGTCTGTATGGTCATTTGTCTCTAAGAATTTTTTTGTCTCCTCCTTAATGTCTTCTGTAACCCATTGATCATTCAGTAGAATATTGTTCATTTTCCATGTGATGTAGGATTTTTCCTTCCTTCTTTTATCATTGATTTCCAGTTTCATTTCATTATGATCTGATATGGTGCATGGTATTATCTCCACGCCTTTATATTTACTAAGAGTTGCCCTATGACCTAATATATGGTCTATCTTTGAGTAGGATCCATCTGCTGCTGATAAGAAGGTGTATCCACTTGATGATGGTTGATATATTCTATATATGTCGGTTAAGTCTAGGTTATTGATTGTGCTGTTGAGTTCTATAGTTTCTTTATTCAGTTTTTGTCTAGAGGATGTGTCTAATGGTGAGAGCGGTCTGTTGACGTCACCTATAATTATTATGTTGTAGTCTATTTGACTCTTGAACTTGAGAAGAGTTTGTTTTATGAGTGTGGCAGCTCATTTGTTTGCTGCATACAAATTGGTAATTGTTATGTTATGTTGGTGGATGGTTCCTTTTAACGTTATATAGTGTCCTTCTTTATCCCTTTTGATTAACGTAGGTTTGAAGTTGATTGTATTTGATATGAGTTTGGCCACTCCTGCTTGCTTCCGTGTGCCCTGTGAGTGGTATGATTTTTCCCAACCTTTTACTTTCAGCCTGTGTATGTCTTTACCTATCATATGAGTCTCCTGAAAGCAGCATATTGTTGGATTTGTTTTTTTGATCCAGGTTACTACCCTATGTCTCTTGAATGGTGAGTTTAGGCCAATAACATTTAAGGTTACAATTGAAATATGATTTGTACATCCATTCATGTTAATTTATTTATTTATTTTAGTTTGGCTAGTTTTTACTTTTTGGTTATTTTCCTCCCCCTTTACTGAGATACCTCCCACTGTTAGTTTGGGGCACTATTTTTCAATTCTTCTTCTTGTAGTATTTTGCCCAAATCCTTTGCAGTGCTGGTGTTATGGGTGTGAATTCTTTTAGTTTTTATTCATTGTGAAAGACTTTAATTTTATTGTCAAATCTGAAGCTTAATTTTGCTGGATACAGTATTCTTTGTTGGAATTCATTATTTTTCAGTGTTTGAAATACATTGTTCCAGGATCTTCTCACTTTCAAAGTTTGTGATGAAAAATCAGTCGTTAATCTAATTGGTTTACCCCTGAATGTAATCCGCCTCCTTTCTCTCGTAGCTTTTAATATTCTCTCCTTGTTCTGTATTTTGGCTATCTTCATAATTATATGTCTTGGAGTTGGTCTATTATGGTTTTGAATGTTTGGGGTCCTGTAGTCTTCAAGGATTGGCAATCCATTCCATCTTTCATCTCTGGGAAGTTTTCTAGAATTATTTCATTTAATATGTTGTCCATTCTTTCGGTTTGAATCTCTATGGCTTCTTCTATTCCGATGACTGTGAAATTTGTTTTTTTATGACATCCCATATCTTTTGAATAGACTGCTCTTGGGACTTAAGCATCTTTTCTGTGTTGACTATATTCTTTTCAAGTTGATAAACGTTGTCGTCATTATCTGATGTTCTGACTTCTATTTGATCTAGTCTATTTGTAATATTCTCGTTTGAGTTTTAATTAATAGATTCCTGCATTTCTAGGATTACTGTTTGATTTTTTTTAAGATCTCTATCTCCTGGTAAAGCTTGTTCTTTTCCATTTGAATTTGTTTAATTCATTTTCAAAATATACTTTTATTGCTAGGACTTGCTGATTCATGTATTCTCTAATATCCCTTTCCATCTGAGTTAGGTAAGCCTTGAGTTTTTTTCCCTATCCCTGTTTCTGATGATTCTAGGTCCTCCTGTAGAATTAAGTTGTCCTGCATTGTTTGTACACATTTTTTTCCTTTGTTTTTTCATGATGTTCACGTTGTTTTCCATCTCTATTTGATTGCTGTTTTTCTGCTCTATTCTATAGATTTGTTTTGGTTTAATATATCTGTTGTCTCTCCTTTGTGTTGGTAGACTATGCCTGCTAAAGTGAATTCTGCTTGGAAGGAATTGCGATGGCCGAGCTCCAGTGATGTCACCTGTCTGCTATGGCGGGCCCCAGGCTCCTTGCCAGGGTGTTCAAATGGGAGTGGGCTGGGACTGATCTGTCTCTGTTTGTTTTCAACTCCCGGTCGCCGGCGGGCGGGCGGTCTCCAGCTGTCCAGTCACACAGTCAGCGGGTGGGCTGTCACTGGTGGGCGGGAGATCTCTAGCCACCCAGTTGCACGTGCAGCCAGCGGGCGATTGGTCGCTGGTAGGCAGGCGGGGACCAGCCACCCAGTCGCACCAGCAGCGGGCTGTTTGTGACCAGTGGGCGGGCGTTCTCCAGCCGCCCAGTCACGCGGGCCTGGCCTCTAGTCCCCTGTTATCTCCTGCTAGTCCTGGTTTCTCGTGCTAGACCAGATTTCCCATGAGTGATGCCTCTCGGCAGCTCATACTGTCCTCTGGGCCTGCCGTTTCTTGGGTGTGGATGGTGTCTATGGGGAACCCCGGCACTCTATTGTTTTGATTTTTTCCTCTTGCCCCTCTCCCAGCTCTGGCTAGACAGGTTTCGTTTTCGCCGCTGATGGGAGGGGAAGTTGAAGGTCAGGTGCCTGTAGTTTTCCCGACGTCTTTATGCAGGCTCTCTCTGATAATCTCTCCAATGGAAAGCCTAAGAGAGATTTTATGTGAATTTCCTGCTGTATGGGAGATGAGCTGAGTAACACAAACCTGTTTTATTGTTGCAATCTGTTGGAGAGTGGCGGTGGTTACTTCTGCTCTCCAAGATGGTGACCGTTGGTTTCCTTGGTGGAGTTTTTATTGTGGGGGGATAGAACTGTAGCACTTCCTTCCCCGTTTGAAATCCCAAACTCAGCCCGGGGCTCAGTTGGAGGTCAGCCAGCAGGATTCCACAGAATCTGCAGCAACGTTTCTCCCTGCCGGCTGGTCGCTTCTAGGTGGTGCCCTGCTGTCTCTAGCCACGGGGCAGGCCACACAGATTTGTCAGCCCGGATCTCCGGTCGCACATTTGGCTCGTGTTTGAGACTCAATTACCGGACCTCATTGGTGGAAATCATTCTTCTAGGTTTCGGTGCACACCCATTTTTCTGTAAGATCCTAACAAGATAATTTTTTGTCGTTCTAACTCGTTATTCACCTGTGAAGTGGCGCAGTTCACAGGGTGTGAGTGGCAGATTCAGAGACATCCCTTCATCCTGACCAGGTTGTTTGCCATGGAAGATGACTTTTGCTCTCTCAGGTCCTTCATAGCTGCCTACATCTTCTCCATGGCTTATTTCTCCATGGACCTTTGAGGTTCTCAGCAGGTGAAAGATCCCCTACATTCCTGTATTATAAGACCAACTCTGTCCGTGCTCTTCTTTAAAGTTAGATTGAGGGAACACTGTAGGGTTAGGGTTAATAACATGTTTGATTTGGGTTAGGAATCATTCTGTTTATGAATGATTCTATTGAGAAGCTGCGATATGTATAAGAATATACAGTTGGAATATATGTAGGAAAACAGAAATCTAAGTAAGATTTGAATCCCAGAATGGCATTGGGCCCTTAATTGGGATACTTAGCGTTGAATTACGTTCTGCACAGATGTCTCAGGTAAATTGATATACAATGTCATAGGACCCTGTACCTTGGAAGATTGAATGTAGATGAGAACATCCATTTAAAAAGGTATAGTTGTTATTGAATGGTTAATTAAATAGGTACTTGTCACTTCCTGTTTTTCTCTATGCTTAACAAAACACTGTTGAAATCTTGAGAACTGTTTGCTAATCTTGTTCCCAGAATGTGCTGTCCCCAGTTTTCAAACTGCAGAATTTACTCTCTCACCTGGTTGCATGCAAACTGCCCACTCCCACTGACCCATCAATAAACTTCCCTCCTTGCCCTCGGCAAGGAAAGTATATAAGCTCTGCTCAAGCTCTTCTCAGGGCTCTCTGCTGTATTCAAGTGAGCTCTGAGCCCCAGCATGCTGGAACTCCAATAAACCCTTTGCTGTTTCATGAGTCAGTTTCTTGGTGGTCTCTTCCTCCAATGCACGCCCGACCTTTACACATGAAGTTTCCACTGATATCTGGCAGCGGCGGATGAGAGACCCCAACGGGCTACTCTTGGGGTAAGTAAGTCTCCTATTCCTGGTTTCAGGTTTCAGGTTAGGACTTGGAAAAATGGCTATTGATGAAGAGTGTGAGCTCTCTCCGACAGTGGCTGACAGACGTGTCACAGAGCCACAGGCCACGTTCCTGGAGGACGCCCCAGAGGACTTGGGAAATTTAGTTATAATAGATTCCTCGACTCAGTGATATTTTGTTTTGGATTCGGTATTGCCAGCCCATTGGTTATTGCCGGCTACTCAGTCCTGATCTCAGTGTTGGACGTCCATTGCCTGTCTTTATTGTCTTGTCTTGTCTGTTTCATGTGTCGTTGTTTTCACTGTTTGTGGATCTTTCATTATGGGACAGAGCACTTCAATGCTAGATCTCAGTTTAAAGGGCGACTCTTATGCGTGGTCTCATAAAATCCCAACACAATTAATGGCAATACTTCTCTGAGCTCAGTTCCAGAACTCAGTCTCTAAGGGGAATCACACCAGAGTTCAAGCCCAGGTGGACCCAGTCATCTCTTCCAAATGCCACACAAATGACCACAATTAAAACCAAAACACTCCCCAATGGCCCTCATCTTCTTCCATATAGACACTCATCATAACCTCTGGCTGGACGTTTCCATGAGGGGCATAGCCCAAGACAGTGTCCAAAACATGCTCCCTTGCCGCTAATTTGCCTAAAGTCAGGGTGGCCTGGAAACCCTTCCAGTGAACCAGGATTGATCAAATACACCTGCCATTAATACTGATCTTCTTCTGCAATTTGAGGCCTACTGACTGTCAGGTGTAGATTCTTTATGTGAATTTCAGTCATAAGAAAACCCAACCACATCTGCAGTGCTTTGAAAAACTCATTTGACCCAAAGGATCCCAATTCTCACTTGATGGACGTCAAGAACCTAACAGAGGATGGAGAGAAACTTCACCCACAATGACTGCTCTTTTGGCCATTTTGGTTTTGGATGCACACA
This sequence comes from Callospermophilus lateralis, assembly GCF_048772815.1. NCBI lineage: Eukaryota > Metazoa > Chordata > Mammalia > Rodentia > Sciuridae > Callospermophilus > Callospermophilus lateralis. The sequence goes on along the minus strand of NW_027513534.1, from coordinate 1,448,598 downwards.
TGGGATCTTTCTTTAGATCTATCAGTTGCAGAGAATCTAAGACACAGCCTCACACAGGGCATAGAGTTGGATTCAGACACATCCATTTCCAAAGCAAGTAAGCAAAGAGCCACAGGTTATGCCCATTCATTTAGATCTGAAAACTGTTTTCTTCAGGCTTCACAAAGGGGTGGTCCGAAACAAAGTACTTCTTGACATTCAAGGCAACAGAACATTATGTAAGCAAAAGGCTCAAAGAAGGGTTTCTCCACTGAGAGTTTACTGGTCACACTGATATCTGCGTTTTCTGAGATGCTCGCCATTCCCTTCATCTATCCAGTACATGGCCATGTCACAGAGCTTGGAGGTGGTACATATCTTGGACACAAAACCATGAGCCTATTCTGGAGATTGGCGAGAATTCAGAAAGAAAATTGAAAATTACTAAGATCGTTGGTGTTGCCCATCCTTAAGGAAAGCTGCAATCCATTCATTAATTGGGCAGGATGAATGCTGGGAAGCTTTCTACAAGACAGGACAAATCCATTGATGCATTCTCTTTTCTAATTTCTACAACCGCCGACATAGTGGGATACACAGACATAGAAACACTCGCCTTGTCAAACGTCTTACTAGAAACAGTTCAACCCCAAAAAACAAACCACCTTTCCTACCTATTTTCAGAACATGAGACAAAATCATAAACCCAAAACCACACCCATATTGGCACCTCCTTCCCCCAAGTAGGTCTGTGACTCTAGGGAGTGTCCTCTGACTGGTGGGCCATACAATTTTCCCCTGAAAAGTCCTGTCCTGTCTCAGGTCTGTTCTCCTTGACCAACTCTGTTAAGTTGTCAGAAGCTAGTGTTTAGCCACTACCTGCTTTCTCAGGAAAGGCCCTTCTTCAGAGCTCTCCTTGCTTTTGCCATCCTAACATCAGTAGGTACAAAGAAAGACTGACTCTGTCCTTGGTAAATCCAAACAAGTGAGCCCATTGGGACTGGGACTGGGACTGGCTCTATGTGCCTGGTTTCCAGTATCCCAAGTTCAGAGAGATCCATCACCAAAAAAGTGAGGTGAGGTCACTCCCTTCAGGAACTGAATAAATTCACTGCCTTGTAAACCATTTTGTCCTAATAGTTGCTTCCAAGTGTCCCATTAGATGGAGGCTTCCCCTACTTCCTTTGAAACTTTCACAAGTTAGAATGGTATGTCAACCTTAGGAACCCGGGAATAGCTATCCACACAGGCCTGGTTTGGTCAATCTCCTCTACATTAAGAAGAGAGAGGCTGATTCAGACACATCCCTTCATCCTGACCAGGGTGATTGCCATGGAAGATGACTTTTGCTCTCGCAGATCCTTCATAGCTGACTATATCTTCTCAAGGATTCATTTCTGCATGGACTTTGGAGGTTCTCAGCAGGTGGAAGATCCCCTACATTCCTGTATTGTAAGACCAACTCTGTCCCTGCTTTTCTTTAAATATAGGTTGATAGAACAGTGTATTCTTAGGGCTAATAAAATGTTTGATTTGAGTTAGGAATAATCCTGCGGGATGAATAATGGTATTGGGAACCTGAGATATTTATAAAAATATAGAGGTTAAATATATGAATTAAAACCGAAATCTAGGTAATTTTGAAGCTCAGAAGGGCATTGGGCCCTTGATTGGGATACTTAACTTTGATTTACATTGTGTACAGATGTCTCAGATAAATAGATATACAATGGCATCGGACCTTGTAGCTTGGATGATTGAATGTTGAAGAGAACATCCAGTCAAAAACGGATAGTAGGTAGAATTAGGTACACAGTTGGTTTAGGAAGAAGAGTGAGTATAGGATTTGGAACAAAAGTTCTGGAGCATTAGGGTTGTGGTTAGAGAGTGAAAGTGAACATAAGTTCATGTGAAGGGTCAGTCACAATGGTGAACTGGTGAAAATATGCAGGAAACCACGTATCTTTAGAGACATTATGAAATCAGGCAAAGTATAAAGTGAGTGATATGATTATGCATTTTCAACAGGGTTGAGTTTCAATATATAATCTTAGGAAGAAACAAATTTCCCCTTCCTCTCCTGTTTTCTCTTTTCTTTCCACTATACAAAGTCTAATCTGGGACAGAAAAGATCCGTCCTTTATAGGGCATATCAGGACATATACAGGATTGCCTGGAGCCCTTAGTTTGGGTAATGATTTAGCAGATAAAACTACGCATGACATACATATTTTCTCTACAGTAGAAGAAGCTACAAATTTTCATAAAAAATTCCATGTCAATGCTAATACTATACATAAGCGCTTTAAAATAACTAAGGAACAAGCTAGACAAATAATAAAACAATGTCAAAATTGTGTGACCATTTTACCACAAGTTAATCTTGGAGTCAATCCTAGAGGATTGATACCTAACCATATTTGGCAGATGGACGTCACAAACTTGCCAGAATTTGGAAAATTAAAATATTTGCATGTTACAGTTGATACTTCTTCTGAATTTTTGATGGACTCCCTTCATGCCGGAGAAAAAAAACTAAAGATGTTATAGCTCATTGCTTACAAAATTTTGCCACTGTGGGCATTCCAAAACAGTTAAAAACAGATGTTGCCCCTGGTTATACTTTTACCTCTTTTAAAGAATTTTGCTCATCATTTTGCATTACTCATATAACAGGAATCCCATACAATCCGCAGGGACAAGGCATAGTTAAATGAGCTCATCAAACTATTAAAACGTACTAATTAAACAAAAAAAAAAAGGAATTGGGAAGGGGTATATATTCCCCAAAGATAAACTTAAAATAACCCTTTTTACTCTAAACTTTGGAAATTTGGATTCATCAGGGCTTATTCCTGTGGAAAGGCATATGTGTCCAAAAAATGTACATAAGCCCAAGGTACTTTGGAAGGATATTCTAACAGGACAATGGAAATGTCCTGACCCAGTAATTGTCTGGAGTTGGAGGTCTGTTTGTGTGTTTCCACAGGGAGAACAGCAGCCGATTTGGATTCCAGAGAGACTAACTAAAGCGATTTCTACAGATTAAAAGAATATGATTTGGCTCAAATCCATAACAGCTGATATCCAGAACTCCAGTTTGGCTATTCTTACATCTGTGACAAATCCAGGATGCTTTTTTCAATATCTATTTTATTATTACCCTTTCCCATGTCATGAAGTTCTATTTTGGTTTTTGAGCTCATACAAACCTAGGTTAATGTTTTGCTGATCAGTTCTATTTTTGGACTATAGAGTTTTTAGACATTGCAATGGAGATTTCACCTGTAAAATGTTATAAGGCCTTTACTCTTATGTTATGTGTTGTATGTATTATATTACGTGTGCACACTTGTGTTTTTTGTTATATGTTTGAATGTACGTATGTCCATATATCATATATGATGAGCGCTCATGAAAAAATGGATCCAAATATATTTTTATACACTTGATGTAAATGTTTTAATTTAAATTGGGTAAACACCTGTTGAGGATTGTTTTAAAATGTGTACAAAAAAGGAGGTTAACAGATCTGTTTGTTTACTTTCACCTTTTCTTTTCATTATATTTAATAATTCTCTTCAAGACAATGTAAATTGTTAAGAAAATTGTTTTCTTTTAGTACCTTCTGGAATGTTACATAATTTTTCTTTGGCCATTATTGCCAAAATTCCTATCTTCATCCCAGTGCCTGTAAAGACAAAGATAAAACCAATCTACAGCTTCTGCAATAGCCATCACTGAACTGCTTGCAGAACTTGCCTCGACTATGTATCACCTGTATGCATTGTGAACTCACCTGCATGCATTGTGAACAATATGTTGGTGAATTGACTTGTGGTAGTGTTGGGGTATTTTTGCTGATGATGTCATCGGTGGTACAATTTTTCCAAAAGGAGCCGTCAATTGGCTTGGTGTATCTTCCTCCCTTCTGCTGTCATGGTCGTTCAGCTAAAATTTGGGGGCCAACAGAGGTGAGACAAAGAACCTCACCCCCGCTGGTACAAAGACCTCTCCACAGGTGTGACTGTATACTGGACCTGTAGCTAGTGACGGGTAAGATCCAATTGCAATGGTACCAATCTAAGACTGGAGGCTGATACCTTGAGGTCAGCTCATTCGATAATGGGTAAGCACCATATGTACTATTGGACAACCTAAGGCAGGCATGGTCCCTAAGCCACATGCTTGTTGTTTAAACAGAGAGGGGGAGGTGTTGAGAGGCACAGCCCAAGGGGCCAAACAAACTTTCAGACTGCCGGCTGATGATTGGCTAACAGCGGCCCCAGCAACATCAAGCTAATTGGCTCCTCTGCGGTGATGCTCATTGGAGATGCTCATTGAGCAGTTTCCCCACCCTTTCAGACTGCAAGCTGATGATTGGTTCACAGCAGCCCCAGCAATATCTAGCTGATTGGCTCCTCTGTGGTAATGCCATTGGGCTGTTTCCCCACCCTTTCAGACAACGGAGCTGCTCATTGTGGGACTTTTTGGGCTCTGCCCACACGACCCAGCCAATCGACCTCAAGAGAAGGAGTGTGGAGGTTGAGAGCTTGTGGGAAGCCAGTAGTGGCAGTTGGGCTCTGAGGGTTTTTCCCGAGGAGCTAATTTTTAGTCATGTGTGGTTCTAAAAGTAATTTTAGTTTCTTTTGACAAGTGGCTCCTGAATTGTGCCCAGCCAGATTGCAGCAATCCTAAAGTGATGGAGAAAAAGAACCCAAACAGAATAGAAATACAAGCAGTTTAGAGAGGCATGGTGTATAGTTGGATTTACCTTTTGCATGATAAAGGGTAGGTGTTATAAATCTAGTCAATTTTAAATTGAAATAGTTCTCCATGTGTTTTATAGTTAACAAATATGTGAATTCCTATCTCCCTTTATCTGTAGGCTATTCAGCACATGTATTTTTGAATGTACATATAGAATACTACCTGGTATCACATGTACATTTTTGTTAGATGGCTGACTTGGCAGATACAAATTTTTAGAAGAGGTCACTCCTCCTAAACGTTGTTGGAATTGAAAATTAAAACTATGGGTGAGCTTCCTAGTTGAACAATATAATACATAAATCCATGTTCAGTAAAATGAATAGTTTTGGATCTGTGGATGTTATATATTTCATGATGAATTTCGATTGGCATATATATTGCTACCTTTTAATGCCTCTCTCTCTCTCTCTCTCTCTCTCTCTCTCTCTCTCTCTCTATATATATATATATATATATATATATATATATATATATATATATATATATATACACACACACACACTCTCCAGATTTTTCAGAATGTAAAATATATGTGTCTTATTATACAATCCCTAAATGCATTCATGTTCATGAATGTGGATTTATAACCAAATGTTCACAAAGTTATTTTCAGAAATATTCATCCACCTTAAATACATATTGTATCCTAGTACTGAAATCAAAATTCAGTGAATGGTGCATAGAAGTCCTAATTTTTCTACAGTAACTGACCCACTTTAACATCAATGCAAGTAGATTCCTATGGGACATGATGTGTATTTTGACCTTCATTTTTATTCAACACTGTTACATGACTATTTCTTCAGTTTATGCACATCATAGGATATATATTTCATTCACAATTTTGCAAATTGATAGGCTTTTGTTTCACTTTTAATCACTTCTTGCTTCAGTACACAAGTATTCCTCTATGTTTTTTGACTGGTCTTTTCATGATACTTCATTTTATTTTAGATTTCAATAATCACTTTTAAAGCAAAACTCACACACTCTTCATGATAAACCATAAACCTAATATTACCATTAGATGTATAAATGGTTGTAATGAATGTATGTATCTCAATATAAGATTTCCTGTAAATTTGTAAATATCAATTCAATCCAATATTTAAAGTTGGAACCAGTAATATTATTTATTCACAGTATGGTCTATTCATTCATTTTATCTATATTCCTAGACACAGGGAACACCTATTTGTACACCCTATACTAATTTATACACCTTCAAAATATTGCCCACAGAAATGGTGGAAGAAATACTGATGTCACCTGATCTACATATGCACTTTATCACAGTAATATTCTGGAAACAAAATGCAAAGTTCACACTTATGACTGTGCCAAAGCCTAAATGGAAAGTGTGCATGGATTACTAACAATATCCATATCCAGATTGCCTAATTCTCTCAAATGTCAATCCTATTGGTGACTAAATATTTGATTCTTTCTAAGGTTTTATACTCAACCTCTACCCTGTTGAAAATGTCTAATCCTATCACTCAATTTATACTTTGCCTGATTTCTTAATATCTCCATTGATATCTGCTTCCCCATATATTTTCCCCAGTTCATCATTGTGTCTGACTCTTCACATGTGGTGACATTTACATTCACTCTCTACCGCAAACCCTATTGCTAAAGAACTTTTTGTCCAAATCCTATACTCACTTTTCTTCCTAAACCTACTGACTGTCTTCCTAATCCTACCAACTATGCCTATATGAGTGGATGTTTTCTTCTACATTCAATCATCCAATTTTCAAGGTCCTATGCCATTGTATATCGATTTATCTGAGACATCTGTTTAGAAGATATTTAAAAGCTAAGTATCCCAATCAAGGGCCCAATGCTCTTCTGGGCTTCAAATCTTACCTAGATTTCTGTTTTTATACTTATATTTCACCTATATATTCTTGTAAATATCACAGGTTCCCAATACCATTATTCATCCAGCAGAATGATTCCTATCCCAAATAAAACCTGTTATTACCCTAACCATACACTGTTCCCTCAATGTAACTTTACAGAATAGCAGGGAAAAAGTTGGTCTTACACTACAGGAATGTAGGGGATCTTCAACCTGCTGAGATCCTCAAAGGACCATGCAGAAATGATACCCTGGAGAAGTTGTAGGCAGCTATGAAGGACCTGAGGGAGGAAAACTCAACTTCCATGGTAAACAACCTGGTCAGAATGAAGGGATGTGTCTTTATCAGCCTCTTTCATCTTAATGTAGAGAAGATTGACCAAACCAGGCCTGTGTGGAGAGCTGTTCTCGGGTGCCTATGGTTGATATACCATTCCAACGTGTGAAAATGTCACAGGAAGTAGGGGCACCCTCCATCTCATGGGACCCTTGGAAGCAACTCTTAGGACAAAGTGGTTGCCAAGGCAGTGACTTCATTCACTTCCTGATTGAGGTTACCTCACATAACGTCCTGGGTGATGGAACTCTCTAAACGTGGGATTCAGAAAGCCAGGCAAGCACAACCAGTCCCAGTCCCAGTCCCAGTGGTCTCACTTTTTTTGGATTTACCAAGGACAGAGTCTGTCTTTCTTGGTACCTACTGATGTGAGGATGGCCAAAAGACAGGAAAGCTAAGAAGAGGGGCCTTTCCTGATAAAGCAGGTAGTAGCTCACCACTGGCTTCTGACAACTTCACACAACATTCCTCCCTCAATGCAGCACAAAGGTCCCTTTCACTCATGAAGAGGAGGTCCAACCCTCAACTGTTCTGTAAAAGAACTTCAGAGAGAGAGGTTAAAGATTCCTGCAAAGCTGTTATGGAGGTTTCTAATATATTTAAGTTTTGGTCTATTTCTGCTTCTAACTGGGTCATTTGTTGTGTCCCATGGACCAGGGCAGTGGTTCCTGTGCCCACCCTTGTGGCAACTCCTATTCTTTATAGGATGGCTAAATTGAGGGACATATGTTCCCAGTGAAACCGGGTTGTATGTCCCACCTATTCGATCTTCAAATGAACCTGCGTCATGATAGAGCATTCTGGGTAACATATGCACCATTACACAATTAATCACATCCGTTTTTCATTTCATGAAAACATCAACAATGTTTTAGTATATAGAATTATAGTGTTGTAGGGACGGACAAGGCAAGGCACCTAAGATAGCACCAAAGACAGTGAAACAGTCCTATTTGGTTGCACCCAGATTCAGAGGGCATTGCTTCGGTTGTAATCAATTAATCTTCTGAATTCCAAGTTTAGATAGTTTCAGAATTTTGTACCCAACATGTAAGAGAAGTGGCTCAGAAGATCACACTCTGCAGAAGTTCACAAAAAGCTGTTTTTGTTTCTGTTTTTTTTTTTTCTCTGTTCTGGGCAAGTTAACTTTTCAAGGACAACTGGGTGGGGGAGAGCTTTTACTTCCCTTTCTTTTTTTCCCCCTGCCAGCTGTTACCATGGAGCCCAGATGGTAACTTCTTTATCTTAGAAATGTTGCCATCTCTGTGAAGCCCCAGTTCAAGGCCAGAGGAATTGTTCACATATTTTGTGAAAAACTAGTAAGGGGGTGTCTAGCTTAGGAGTGCTGATTATTTTTAGCCAGTGGCCAAGTGGAACAGGGCAACATTAAATGAGGAAGGTTATCTACACTGAAATCGTTTATAGGGACTTTTTTGCTGAAAGTCCTAAAGTCAGCCATGGTGAAGACTCCTGGAGAAGGTCAGTGAAAACTTTTCTGTGGGCCTGGTACAGAGGGGGGAGACAGAGAAGTCGGGGCTTAGAGCAGCTTCATGGATCTGAGAATGAGAAAGGAGAGATGTAAAAGAATAATGGGAAAGGGGTTTGGGATATTCCTAGCAACAAAACTTGAGCAGTAGAACAGGTAGAGCAGAGGGGAAGAAGGGAGTGAGTATCCACAAAGCCTGTGAGGGACTTTAAATTTTTAGTAACCTGTTTTCAGTGATGAAAGAGCAACTTTAAAGGCCATTTTCATTACATTTGGATAAGGGTCTGAGGGCTCTCCTCAGCTGGTTTGAGCTATGGGTTAGCTGGAAAGAGGACCTGGTGGGACCCAGTGCGGGCAGTGACAAGAGAAGAGAGGAGTGAGTCGGTGGAGGGGTACCTCAGTACCTGCTTCTCAGCCAGGGGGCAATGGTCTGAGAACCGGTGTTGGTTTGGGTTTTTGATGTAGTAATTGAAGGGAAGAAATCAGGTTGCTGAGTTTGGAGTGACAGCAGATAGTCTGGAGATGAAGGCTGAGGGTGAGGATCTATTGGAGAAGCATAGTTCAGGATGTGAGCGAAGGAGGGAAAAGGCCTCCACATAGGGGAATCTCCTTTTACCCTTTGGAGCACTTGCAGAAGTTAAAAAGGTCACACAGTATTTGAGGATCTAGAGACCCCTCTGGGGGCCATGGGTTTTGGTTATCTAATTGGTCATATGGCCAATGCTGTGTACAAAATTTGATGAGGAGTTCGGGTTCCACCAGGAAGCCCTTGTATGCTCACATCCCCATGACTTACAGAAGAAATTGGCTTTTCCTCCACACAGCTGTTGCTGTTTGTGGCTTTGATTGTCTGCCGGGCAAACATAGTAATCTAGGCTAGCCAACCTGCACCTGGCTTACCTGTCCCGACATCCATAATGTTTGTTTCCATTATTTATGGTACAAAAGGTATTTAATGGAATTTTAGTGGTATCCTCTTCATCAGGGATATCCTAATAGGAAAGACCTCTAGCCAGCTAACAAATGTCTGGGTGGAGAAATGGCCACCAGGTCCCAAAGTGGGCTATATGTGAGATAGATTATACTTCTTCTCCAGTAGGATTTGTGATCAGCCATCGCTGCTGAAAGGGCTGATGAGGGTTAGAACTACTGGTGGTCAAGGAGAGACTCTATAGCTTCATCCACCTGGCGAATACACAATTTGAAAGGGTTACCAGTCTCTTCCAGTTTCCAGGCAGAGTCTGGACAGGGTGCAGGCTTGAGATGAGAGGCCAGGATCCAGGAAGTGATTCTGTCTACCTTTACCACTGTAGGTGTTATAAGTAGAACCTGGTATGGTCCTTTCCAGTGGGGTTCCAGGGATGACACCTGATGTTGTCTTACATAGACAAAGTCTCCTACTTGATATTGATGTGGAGTCCCCTCATCTCCAGGTTAGTAGGCAGTGGCCAGCTGTTTTCACAGGTATCGCTGAGTTCTTTCAACAGCTGTAAGTCTGTCAAGCATGGTGGTGTGGAAGGGATCGTTAGGTCTTAGAGTTGGGGTTAGGTCCCTTACTGGAATAGGGGCCCCATAGGGAATTTCATAGTGGGTGAGGTTACACAAAGAAACAGAGAGAGAATTTCTTGCATGAAACATTGCATAAGGCAGAAGCATTGTCCAATCTTTTATGTTGGTCTCTAAGCTTAATTTCATTAAGGTCTCTTTAATGGTTCTATTCATTCATTCTACCTGTCCTGCACTCTGTGGTCTATAAGCACAATGTAATCCCCAGGGTACTGGCTAACCCCTAACGTACCTGGGTCATGAATGCAGGTCCATTATCAGACTCTGTTACCTTAGGCAGGTCGTATCTTGGAAAAAAATCTTCCAGGATCTTCTTGACCACCATTTGTGCTGTTTCTTTCTTTCTTTCTTTTTCTTTCTTTCTTTCTTTCTTTCTTTCTTTCTTTCTTTCTTTCTTTCTTTCTTTCTTTCTTTCTTTTGGTGGGGAAGGCTTTAATCCATCCTGAAAATGTATCTACAAAGACTAGGAGATATTTAAGTCCATACCTTGCATGCTTAATTTCAGTAAAGTTCACTTCCCAGAATTGTCCTGGTCTTTTTCCTCCTAGGTGCTTTCCTCCAGGAAGCTTGGAAGGGTAAGCATAAACCAATTGATGGACCCGACAGGCTTTTGTTACCCATTCAGTCCTTTTGCTGTGATTTGGCCAGTGGAAAACTCTGTTCTTGATCCTTCAGGAATGCCTGCAGTTTCTTTGAACAAAGTTGAGTGAGTTGATGTACATTTTCTACTGACATAGTTAGAGCCATGACTATAGGAGTTTTTACTGAAGGATTTAGAAATCCCACTTGGTTGCCTTCAGGGTTAAAAGTTATTTTGGCCCAGAGCTTGGTGAGCAGATCTCTGCCCATCAATGGGGCCAGGCATTCTGTGATTACTAGGAAGGATTGATGGATTTTCCTTTTCCCAGGTCTATGGTCCTCTTAGTTGTCCAAGCCCGATACTTACTGCCATTTGCCCCTTGAACTAGAGACCTTTTATTTGATAGATGGCCCAATGGGGCCTTGAGGGCTGAGTATATTGCCCCTGTATCCACTTCAAAGTTTACTGGGGTCCCCTACACTTCAAAAGTTACCCTGAGCTCCGGGAGGGGATGTTAGCCCCGACTTTTGGAGTCATCCTCAAGAGTCAGAATGGCTGGCAGGAGTGGCTGTCTCTTTCTAGGGAACTCTTTGGCTCAGTGTCCTTTTTTTTACAGTAGGCACAGTGATCTGAGGCAAGGAGTGGCCTCTGGCGTGGGCCCAGGTATCCTTTCCTGTCTCCCTGTTTCTTAATTTCTGGCCTATTTGTTGTTGTGACCAGGACCTTAGTCAGCGCCTTAGTCTGTCTTTTGTTTCTTTTATCCTCCCTTTGTTCCCTTCTCTTCCTCAGTTTCTCTCTTAAAGTATACCTTCTCAGCTTCTCTGACTAAATCTCTCAAAGTCATATCTTGTAATCCATCTAAGCATTTTAACTTTCTTTTAATATCCGGGGCAGCTTGCCCAATAAAGGCCATTGTGACAGATGACTTTTGATCCTCTGCCTGAGGATTGAAAGGAGTGTATCTTCTATATGCCTCCATAATTCTCTCTAGAAACATAGAGAGAGGTTCTTCAGGCCCTTGAATAATCTCTCTTACCTTGGCCTAATTAGTTGGTCGCCTAGCGGCCGCACGGAAATCCACTATTAGAGCCCGGTGATAAGTGAACAGATGCTCCCTACCTTCAAAGTTTTGGGGGCCACAGTTGGGTTGGTTCAAAGGAAAGCTGGCTTTGATTATCTTGGGAAGTTGTGTCAGTCACGCATCTGGTCAGAGGATATTTTTTTCCAGCTTCCAGGAGTATTCTATTTTGATCCCCTGTCATGAAGACAGTCCCTATGAGTTGTTGGCAGTCATCTCAAGTAGGCTAGTGTGAAAACATCAATGACTCAACCAGACCTGTGTGCCAGGTGGGGTGCTCAGAAAAAGGGGGATTGTTATATTTCCAATTATGTACGTCTGAAGAGGAGAATGGCCAAAACTGGTAGGCTTGCATTTTTTCCCCCATGGCCGTCGTCAATCTTTGGCCCATAGGGATGGAGGGGGAGCATCATGGGAGTTCCAGTGTTTTCAACTATTCACTGCTGGCCAGTTCCTATAGCCGGGCCAGCTTCCTCAAGGGAAGGAAGGGCTGTGTGTGCCACTGGGGAGCTATCTGGAGGGTGCTGTGCTCCTCCAATTGCAGAGAGGCTGAGTCAGCAGCAGGGGAATCACTTAGAGGGTGTTGGGGATTGGGGGAAGAGGGCAGGGGATAAGGAGGGGGAGGAGAATCCAGTAGAGTCAAATCTTGTGACTCAGGGAGAACAGAGGGTGGAGAAGGAAGAAGAGCAGAGGGTTTGAGAGATCATGGGGGAAGGAGTAGGAGCAGGGGCAGCGGTAAGGAAAGGCTTCACCCATGGAGGAGGAGATTTGCAGAGGTCCTGCAAAGTTAAGATATATGGCGGAATGATCCAGATGGCTATGTGGCCCTGGCCAAAAGACAATATCTCTAACTTTTTAAATTAGTGGGAAGTAGAAAGATCCTTCTAGAGGCCATCCGACTCGAAAGGTGGGTCATTCTGAGGCACAGAGCGTCTTCCAGGTCCAGTGTTTTACTAAATAAAAAAGATTCTGAGCCCTTATGTGGACTTTGGGCCAGTGATCAATGGTCAGGGACAGAGGCATTGAAGTGCTCTGTCCCATAATGAAAGATACACAAATAGTGAAAGCCACGACACATGGGGTCTCACATTCGCCGCTGCTGGATTTCAGTGGAACCTCCATATGAAAAGGTCGGGCAAGCCTTGGAGGAAGAGACCACAAAGAGATTGTCACATGCAACAGCAAAGGGTTTATTGGGGGTCCAGCATGCTGGGGCTCAGAGCTCAATTGAAAAGAGATGAGAGCCCTGAGAACACCTTAAGCAGAGTTTATATAATTTTCTTGGAGAGGGCAGGGAGGAAAGTTTATTGATGGGTCCGGGTGAGTGGGCAGTGTGCGTGCACACGGGTGAGGGAGTACATTCTGCAGTTTGGCAGTTGGGGAGAGCACATTCTGGGAACAAGATTAGCAAAGAGTTCTCAAGATTTCAAAAGTGTTTTGTTAAGCATACAGAGAAACAGGAAGTGACAAGTACCTATTTTATTAACCTTTAACTACCGACTATCTTTTTTTGACTGGATGTTCTCTTCTACATTCAATCATCCAAGGTACAAGGTCCTAGGCCATTGAATATTGATTAATCTGACACATCTGTGCAGAACCTAATTCAAAGCTAAGTATCCCAATCAACGGCCCAATTCTCTTCTGGGCTTCAAAACTTGCCTAGATTTCTGTTTTCATACATGTATTTCACCTATATATTCTCATACATATCACAGGTTCCCAATACCATTATTCATCCAGCAGAATGATTCCTAACCCAAATCGAAAATGTTATTAACACTAACCGTACACTTTCCCCTCAATCTAACATTACAGAGAGGAGGGACAGAGTTAGTCTTACAATACAGGAATGTAGTGGATCTTCCACCTGCTGAGAACCTCAAAGGTCCATGCAGAAATGTCCTCTGGAGAAGATGTAGGCAGCTATGAAGGACCTGGGAGAGTAAAAGTCATCTTACATGACAAACAACCTGGCCAGGATGAAGGGTTGTGTCCAAATCAGCCTCTCTCGTCCTAATGTAGAGAAGATGGAACAAACCAGGCCTCTGTGGAGAGCTGTTCCCAGGTTCCTATGGTTGATATACCAATCTAACTTGTGAAAGTGTCACAGGAAGTTGGGGCAGCCACCATCTCATGTGACCCTTGGAAGCAACTGTTAGGACAAAGTGGTTGCCAAGCCAGTGAACTCATTCAGTTCCTGAAGGAAGTGACCTCACCTCACTTCCGTGGTGATGGAACTCTCTGAACATGGGATCCAGGAAGCCAGGCATCCAAGCCAGTCTCAGTCACAGTCCCTGTGGGCTCACTTGTTTGGATTTACCAAGGACAGAGTCAATCTTTCTTGGTACCTACTGATGTGAGAATGGCCAAATACCAGAAAAGCTCTGAAGAGGGGCCATTCCTGAGAAAGCAGGTAGTGGCTCACCACTAGCTCCTGACAACTTCACAGAGTTGACCAAGGAGACCAGATCTGATAAAGGACAGGCCATTTTGGGAGAACATAGTATGGTCCAGAAGTCAGAGGACACTCTGGATAGTCACAGACCTACTTGAGGGAAGCAGGTGCCTTTTTGGGTGTTGGTGTGGGTTTGTGGTTTTGTCTCATGTTCTGAGAATAGGTAGGAAAGACGGTTTTGAGGTTTGGAGTGAAATGTTTCTACTAAGTTGTTTCACAGGGCGTGTGTTTCTATGTCTGTGTATCTCACTGTGTCCGTGGTTGTAGACATTAGAAAAAAAGAATGCATCAATGGATGTGTCCTGTCTATTAGAAAGCTTCCGAGCATTCATCCTGCCCAATTAATGAATGGACCAGGGCTTGCATAATCAATGGGTAACACCTGCTATCTTCCTAAATTCCAGTTTTCTTCCTGAATTCTGGCCACTCTCCAGAATAGGCTCATGGTTTTGTGTCCAAGATATGTACCACCACCAAGCTCTGTCACATGGCCATATACTGGATAGCTGAAGGGAATGGCGAGCATCTCAGAAAACTCAGATATCAGTGTGACTACTAACATCTCAGTGGAGAAACCGTGGTTGGGCCTTTTGCTTAACAATTGTTCTTTTCCCCTGAGTCAGGAAGGACTTTGCCTCAGGCCAACCCGTTTGTGAAGCCTGAAGAAAACCGTTTTCAAATGGAAATGAATGGGCATCACCTGTGTCTCTTTGCTTAATTGCTTTGGAAAGGGATGTGTCTGAATCAGGCTCTTGGCCCAGTGTGAGGCTGTGGCTTAGATTGTCAGCACCTGATGGATGTAAAGAAAGATCCCATGTATGCATCCAACACCAAAATGGCCAAAAGAGCAGTCATTGTGGGTGAATTCTCTTGTCTTTCTCTGTAAGTTTCCTGACCTCCATCAAGTGAGAATAAGGATCCTTTGGGTCTAATGAGTTCTTTAAAGCCCTGCAGAGGCTAGCCCATTGGTGCTTGGGTTTTATCATGACTCCAATACACATAAATAATCTAAATCCCACAGTCAGTAGGCCTCAAATTGGAGAAGTGGAGCAGTATTAAATGCAGGCCTATTGGATCACTCCTGTTTCACAGGAAGGGTGTCCAGGCCACTCAAACTTTAGGCAAACGAGGGGCAAGGGAGCTTATTTTGGATACTGTCTTGTACTGTGCTCCTCATGGAAACCTCTAGCAAGAGGTTATGTTCAGTGTCTATATGAAATAAAATGAGGGCCATGTGGGATTTTTTTTTGGTTTCAATTGTTTTCATTTGTGTGGCGGTTGGAAGAGGTGACTGGGTCCACCTGGGCTTGAACAGTGGCGTGATTCCCCTTAGAGAGTGAGTTCTGAAACTGACCTCAGAGAAGTATTGCCATGACTTGTGTTGGGATTTTAGGAGGACACGCATGAGAGTCGCCCATGGAAACTGAGATATAGGCCCAGGGTACCTTTCCACAGAGCACTGGGAATCTCAGCCAGGATATCACATGATTTTATTCTTAAAGGCATGTCAGCCATAGTTGAGAATCAAAACAAACATGGACCTCACATTGTAGACCTCAATGAGCCTGGCTTCATGTGACCTTTTGGCCACTCTTTGGAAAGTCTTGCCTGTGAGAGTTCTCGATAGCGTTCATTGAAATGAGCATCCTCACCATTTAATGGTTCCCGAATGAATTAAAACCCACAGTGCCTCCAACTTCATCCTTGAAAAATGCCTAGATAAATACCATGAAATTTTTGAATTTCCCATGACCTGGTCGCACTGGGAACATTTGGATGTCCTACATCATTCATGAATCTATCAGGCAGTGCCTTGATTGACTGGGATTCATAAAAATGGTGTAGAACAGAGATACCAGTAAGTTGGAGCCTACTGAGTGGTGGGCCTAGAGCAGAGGTGGGAAGGTGTATGATAAAACATCTTTGTGAGGCCATGTCAATCTGCCATTAGCTTCCAAATTGCTTGTGACTGACATGGTGCAGCCAGCAGAATGTTCAATGAAATGGCATATTGTTATATGGAGAGGTTTCAGGGCAATGTTCAGAACCAGATTTCTATGGACAAGGGGGCAAGCTATGAGGGATAGAAGCCTGCTTGGTGCATTCTCCTGAGAACCCTGACCCACCGCACAAGACAGAACTTCCTCCACCACTATGTCCCATTTGAACTCCTTGTATATCGTGAAGCAAATACCAAAGTCCCAGTGCAGCAGCAAGAAACACCATGAAAATTGGAGGATGACCAAATGGCTTCACAGTCCCCCAGGGAGACACTTAGCCCACAATGGCCACAGTTTACCTACAAAGAGAGAATTCCGCACTGCTACCTCATGTACATTGGAAAATAAGAATCCATGTCCTCCAGGTCACATAGATGCAGACCCAGCTTTGATGGTCTCACTAGAAAGAAATCAAAAGCTCCTGAAAACAATATATATTTCAAGTGCCCAACCACATAGGCAGTTTCCCAAGAAGTCTTTAGGGCACCAGAGCTCCACATTTGAGAAATGTTTACTGTGTCCCTTACTTTGGGAAACTCCTCTAACACCTCCAAGGTTGTGAACTCCTGAGCATATTCCATTCCAGATATGTATTCACAGATTTTCTAACTCTTCTTCTCTAATTCTGTATTACTTGGGGCGGAGTTAATTACAATAAATTTTTCTGGAAGAGAATAAGAAGATTTTTGTGTAGCACATATTTGCATACACATTGTGTTCATTTTCCAATTTTCCATTCGAAATACTGATTCCCTGACACTAACCCATAGCTTGCTAGACTCTGACTACTAATCCTAATGTGATGGAGAAAAATAACTCAAACAGAATAGAAATACAAGCAGTTCAGAGGAGGGGTGGTGTATAGTTGGGCTTGCCTTTTGCAATACATAGGTTTGGAGTTATAAATCTAGTCAATTTTTAATTGAAGTAGTTCTCCGTGTGTTTTTAAAGTTAACAAATATGTGAATTCCTGTCTCCCTTTCTCTGTAGCCTATTAAGCACATGTATTTGTATATGCACATATTGAATCCTACCTGGTATCACACGTACATACTTGTGAGGTGGCCAACTTGACAGATACAAATTGTGGAACAGAAAATTCAACCTATGGGGGAGCTTCCTAGGTGAACAACATTATATATAAATCCATGTTCAGTAAAATAAATATTTTTGGATATGTGGATCATATAAATTTCACGATGAATTTTGATTGGCATATATATTGCTACTTTTAATTGCTCTGTGTGGGTTTTGTGTGTGTGTATATATATATATATATATATATATATATATATATATATATATATATTCTCCAGATTTTTCAAAATGTAAAATATATGTGTCTTATTATACACTCCTAAATTTATTAATGTTCATATATTTGGATTTCTAATCAACTTTTCACAAGATTATTCTCAGAAATATTCATCCACCTGGACTACATATCTGTTTCCTAGTACTGAAAACTAAATTCAGTGAATGGTATATACAAATGCTAATATTTCTACAGTAACTTACCCAGTTTAACATCGGTGCAAGTAGATTCCTATGTTCCATGATGTCTATTTTGACGTTCATTTTTATTCAACACTGGTATATTAGTTTTCTTCATTTTATGCAGATCATACGATATATATTTCTTCCACAATTTAGCAAATTTATAGGCATTTGTTTCACTTTCAATCACTTCCTGCTTCAGAACACATGTATTCCTCCAGCTTTCTTGACTGGTTTTTTCATGAGACTTCTTTCTGAACACATTGTTTTCGATTTCCATAATCACTTTTGGGGCAAACTCACACACCCATCATGATAAACCATAACTCTATTATTACCATTAGATGTATAACTGTTTGGAATGAATGATTGTATATCAACATAAAATTTCTTATGTATTTTCAGATATCAATTCAATCCAATATTAAAAGTGGAACCTGTTATATTATTTATTCACAGTATGGTCTATTAAGGCATCATCTCTATATTCATAGACCCAGGGTCTATGTATTTGTATCCCCAATACTAATTTATAAGTCTTTAAAATATTGCTTTCAGAAATGGTGGAAAAAATACTCTAGTCACCTGATATACTATACATTTCATCACAGTAATATTCCTGACGCAAAATGCAAGGGTCACACTTATGACTGTACCAAAGCCTAAATTGAATGTGAGCATGTATTACTAACAACATCCATGTCCTGGTTCCCTAATGCTCTCAAATATTATTCCTATTGGTGACTACATATCTGTTTCTTCCTAAGATTATATATTCAAACTCAACCCTGTTAATAATGTCTTATCCTACCACTCACTTTGTACTTTGCCTGATTTCCTAATGTCTCCATTGATATCTGCTTTCAAATACCTTTTCTCCAGTTCATCATTGGGAATGACCCTTCAAATGTGCTGACATTTACATTTACTCTCTCACCAAAACCTTATTGCTAAAGAACTTTTGGTCCAACTCCTAGACTCACTCAAATGGGTTCTTCAAAGCCCTGCAGAGGGAAGCCCAGAGATTCTTGGGTTTTCTCATGACTCCAATTCACATAAAGTATCTAAACCCCACAGTCAGTAGGCCTCAAATTCGAGAAGCAGAGCAGCATTAATGGCAGGCCTATTTGATCACTCCTGGTTCACAGGAAGGGTGCCCAGGCCACCCTGACTTTAGGCAAATGAGGGGGAAGGGAGCTTATTTTGGACACTGTCTTGGACTGTGTCCCTCATGGAAACCTCTAGCAAGGGATTATGATGAGTGTCTACATGGAAGAAAATGAGGGCCATGTGGGAGTGTTTTGTTTTTAGTTGTGGTCACTTGTGTGGCGGTTGGAAGAGATGAATGGGTCCACCTGGGCTTGAACTCTGGTGTGATTCCCCTTAGAAACGGAGTTTTGGAAATGACCTTAGAGATGTATTGCTATGAATTGTGTTGGGATTTTCGGAGGCCAGGCATGAGAGTCGCCCATGCATGACAATACGCGTCAAATTGGAGAAGCAGAACTTAATGTCCAAATCCTTTACTCACCCTTCTTTTTAATCCTACCGTCTATCTTCCTAATCTCAGATAAATACCATGATATATTTGAAATTCCTATGACCAGGTGGCACTGGAGAATCTTTGGATGTCCTGTTTCTGATCATGAGTGTACCAGACAGTGGCTTAATTGACTTGGTTTTATGAAAATGGTGTAGAACAGAGATGCCAGTAAGTTGGAGCCTGCTGAGTAGTGGGCCTAGAGCAGTGGTGTGCAGATGTGTGATAAAATATCTGTGGTGGGGTCATGTGGATCTTCCATTGGCTTCCAAATGGCTTGTGACTGAAATAGTGTAGCCAGCAGACCCTTATATGTAAAGGCATCTCGTTATATGGAGAGGTTTAACGTCAATTTTAAGAAACAGGTTGCTATGGTCAAGGGGACAAGCTATGTTGGATAGAAGACTCGTTGGTGCATTCTCCTGGAGAACCTGACCCACCACACATGACAGAACTCACTCTAGCATTTTGTCCCAGTTGAACTCATTGTATTTCGTTAAGTAAATACCATACTCCCAGTGCAGCAGCAAGAAACACCACAAAAAGTGGAGGATGACCAAATGGCTTCACAGTCCACATGGGGAGACACTTAGACCCGAGTGGCCACAGTTTACCTACAAAGAGAGAATTCAGCACTGCTCCCTTATGTTCATTAAAAAAAAAGAAACCATGTTCTCCAGGTCACATAGATGCAGACCCATCTTTGATGGTCTCACTACAAATGAAGCTAAAGCTCCTGACAACAACATATATTTCAAGTGCCCGAACTCAGAGACAGTTTCTCAAGAAGTTTTTAGGCCAGCAGAGCTCCATGTTTGTGGAGTGTTTACCCTGACCCTAACTTTTGGAAACTCCTCTACCACCTCCAAGGTTGTGAACTCCTGATTATGTTCCATTCCATATATGTATTCACAGATTTTCTAACTCTTCTCCTCTAATTGTGTCTTATTTGGGGTGAAGGTAATGGCAATTCATTGTTCTGGATGAGAGTGGGAATATTTTTGTGTGGCACATATTTGCATACACATTGGATTCATTTTCTTATTTTCCAATCAAAATACTGAAACCATGACACTAACCCATACCCTACTAGACTCTGACTACTAATCCTAATATGATGGAGGAAAAATAACTAAAACAAAATAGAAATACATGCAGTTCAGTGGAGGCATGGTGTATATTTGGACTTGCCTTTTACATGATAAAGGGTAGGTGTTATAAATCTAGTCAATTTTTGGTTAAAATAATTCTCCATGTGTTTTTAAAATTAACTAATATGTGAATTCCTGTCTCCCTTTCTCTATAGACTATTCAGCACATGTATATTTATATGCACATATAGAATCCTACCTGGTATCACAGGTTAATTTTTTTGTGTTGTCTGACTTGGAAGATACAAATTGTGAGAAGAGATCCCTCCTCCTAAACGCTGTTGAAACTGAAAATTCAACCTATGGGTGAGCTTTCTAATAGAAAAACATTATACAAAAATCCATGTTCAGTAAAATAATTATTTTTGCATATGTGAATTATATATATTTAATGATGAATTTCGATTAGCATATGTATTGCTACTTTTTATAGTCTGTGTGTATGTTTTGTGTATATATATATATATATATATATATATATATATATATATATATATACATACTCTCCAGATTTTTCAAAATATGAAATATATGTGTCTTATATATACTCCCTAAATTTATTCATGTTGATGTATTTAGATTTATAATCGATTTTTCACAAGATTATTCTCAGAATTATTCATCAACTTGAAATATATATTTGTTTCCTAGTACTGAAAACTGACTTCAGTGAAAGCTGCACACAAATCCTAATATTTCTAGAGTAACTGACCCAGTTTAATATCAACGCAAGTAGACTCCTATGGGACATGACATATAATTTGACGTTCATTTTTATTCAACAATGGTACATTACTATTTCTGCAGTTTATGCACATCGTAGGATATATATTTTATCCACAAGTTCACAAATTTTTAGACATTTGTTTCAATGTCAATCACTTCCTGCTTCAGAACACAAGTATTCCTCCATGTTTCTTGACTGGTCTTTTCATGAGACTTCTTTCCAAAAATATTATATTTGATTTCCATAATCAGTTTGAAGCAAAACTCACACACACTTCAGGATAAACCACAAACCTAATATTACCATTAGATGTATTACTGGTTGAAATGAATGTATGTATATCAATATAAGATTTCCTGAATATTTTTAGATATCAATTTAATCCATTATTTAAAGTTGGAACAAGTAATATTATTTATTCACACTACGCTCTATTCATGCATTATCTCTATATTCATAGACACAGGGTACATCTATTTTTACCCACAATACTAATTTATACATCTTCAAAATATGGCTCCAAGAAATGGTGGAAGAAATACTCATGTTACCTGATCCACATATACATTTTATCACAGTAATATTCTGGTCAGAAAATGCAAACATCACACTTATGATTGTACCAAAGTCTAAATGGAAAATGAACATGGATTACTAAAAACATCCATGTCCAGGCTGCCTAATGCTCCCACTTGTCAATCTTTTTGGGGACTACATATTTGTTTTTTCCTAAGATTATATATTGAAACTCAATCATATTGAAAATGTCTAATCCAATCACTCACTTTACACTTTGCATGATTTCCTAATGTCTCTATGGATATCTGCTTTCCTACATATTTTCCCCAGTTCATCATTGTGACTGATTCTTCACACGTTCTGACATTCATATTCACTCTCTACCCGAAACCCTATTGCTAAAGAATTTTTGGTCCAAAACTTATACTCACTCTTCTTTTTAAACGTACAAACTGTCTTCCTAATACTACCAACTATCCCTTTTATCCTGGATGTTCTCTTCGACATTCAATCATCCAAGGTACAAGGTCCTATAACATTGTATATGGATTTATCTGAGACATCTGTGCAGAACATAATTCAAAGCTAAGTATCCCAATGAAGGTCCCAATGTCTTTCTGCGCTTCAAATCATACCTAGATTTCTGTTTCCATACTTATATTTTACCTATATATTCTTGTAAATATCGCAGGTTCCCAATACCATTATTCATCCAACAGAATGACTCCTCACCAAAATCGAACCTGTTATTAACCCTAACCATACACTGTTCCCTCAATCTACCTTTACAGAAGAGCAGGGACAGAGTTTGTCTTACAATACAGGAATGTAGGGGATCTTCCACCTGCTTAGAAACTCAATGGTCCAAGCAGAAATGATCCCTGGAGAAGTATTAGGCAGCTATGTAGGACCTGAGAGAGCAAAAGTCATCTTCCATGGCAAACAACCTTGTCAGAATGAAGGGTTGTGTCTGAATCAGCCTCTCTATTCTTAATGGAGAGAATATGGACCAAACCAGGACAATGTGGAGAGCTGTTTCTGGTTCCATATGGTTGATATACCATTCTAACTAGTGAAAGTGTCAGAGGAAGTAGGGTATCCTCCATCTCATGGGACCCTTGGAAGCAACTGTTATAACAAAGTGGTTGCCAAGGCAGTGAACTCATTAAATTCTTGAAATAAGTGACCTACCTCACTTCCTTGGTGATGGAACTCTCTGAATTTGGGATCCAGGAAGCCAGGCACACAGAGCCAGTCCCAGTCTCAGTCCCAGTGGGCTCACATGTTTGGATTTACCAAGGACAGAGTCTGTCTTTTTTGGTACCTACTGATGTGAGGATGGCCAAATGCGAGGAGAGTTCTGAAGACGGGCCTTCCCTGAGAAAGCATGTAGTGGTCAGAACAGGCTCCTGACAACTTCACAGTGTTTGACAAGGAGACCAGATCTAAGACAAGACAGGCCTTTTCGGGGGAACATAAAATGGCCCACCAGTCAAAGGACACTCTGGATAGTCACAGACTTACTTGGGGGAAGGAGGTGCCTTTTTGAGTGTGTGTGTGAGTTTGTGGTTTTGTCTCATGTTCTGAGAATAGGTAGGAAAGGCGGTGTGTTTGGTTTGGAGTGGACTATTTCTAGAAAGAACTTTGACAAGGCAAGTGTTTCTGTGTCTGTGTCTCCCACTGTGTCCATGGTTGTAGACATTAGAAAAGAGAATGCATCAATGGATGTGTCCTGTCTAGTAGAAAGCTTCCCAGCATTCATCCTGTCCATTTTAGTAATGGACTGCAGGTTGCCTTATCGATGGGCAACACCTACTATCTTACTAAGTTTCTGTTTTCTTCCTGAATTTTGGCCACTCTCCAGAATAGGTTCATGGTTTTGTGTCCAAAATATGTACCACCTCCAAACTCTGCGACATGGCTATGTTCTGGATAGCTGGAGGGAATTGGAGCATCTCAGAAAACTCAGATATCAGTGTGACCAGAAAAGCCTCAGTGGAGAAACCCTGTTTTGGGCCTTTTGCTAACCTATTGATCTTTTGCCCTGAATGTCAGGAAGGTCTTTGCCTCAGAACACCCCTTGGTGAAGCCTGAAGGAAACAGTTTTCAAATGGAAATGAATGGGCATCACCTGTGGCTCTTTGTTTAATTGCTTTGGAAAGCCATGTGTCTGAATCAGCCTCTTGGCCCTGTGAGAGGCTATGGCTTAAATTTTCAGCGCCTGATGGATCTAAAGAAACATCCAATGTGTGCATCCAAAACCAAAATGGCAAAAACATAAGTCATTGTGGATGATGTCTCTTGCCTTCCTCTGTTAGGTTCCTGACCTTCTTCAAGGGAGTATAGGGATTTTTTGGGTCAAATGAGTTCTTCCAAGCTCTTCAGAGGTGCTTGGGTTTAATCATGAATCCAAATCACATAAGGAATTTATACCTGACAGTCAGTATGCCTCTAATTGGAGAATTAGAGCAGTATTAGCGGCAGACGTATGTGATCAATCCTAGTTCACAGGAAGGGTGTCCAGGCCACCCTGAGTTTAGGCAAATGAGGGGCAAGGAAGCTTATTTTGGACACTCTCTTGAGCTGCGCCATTCAAGGAATCCTCCAGCCAGAGGTTATGATGAGTGACTCTATGGAAGAAGATGAGGGCCATGTGGAATTATTTTGGTTTTAATTGTGGTCATTTATGTGGTGGTTGGAAAAGATGACTGGGTGCACCTAGCCTTGAACACTGGTGTGATTCTCCTCAGAGACTGAGTTCTGTAACTGACCTCAGAGTAGTAATTGCTTTGAAATTGGTTGTGTCTTAATTAGCCTCTTGGCCCTGTGTGAGGCTGTGACTTAGATTATCAGCACCAGATGGATCGAAAGAAAGATCCCATGTGTGCATCCAAAACCAAAATGGCCAAAAGAGCAGTCATTGTGGATTAAGCCTCTTGCCTTTCTCTGTAAGGTTCTGAAAGAATAAAAGAAATTGAAATTGAAATTGAAATGTAAAGAACCAGGTTTGTAAACTTTCCAAGCTGCACTTTCCTGTGGCAGTTTAGACAATTCCCGGATCTGCCCATTAGATGTGTGTTGAAATCTTCCCTGACTACCTAGTTACTTAACAACCCTTTCCCAGAATCCCTGCAGCTCAGCAAGTATACATCTCAGGTATTCAACCAATCAGTTTAAATGTATACCCCTTCTTAGGGCTGACCAATCACCCCCTGCCCGAATTGTTCCCGCAAATGAAAGTGCTAATCATGCTTTAGAGTTGTTATTTGATTTTCCCATGGTATATGATGAATTGCTAAAGGAGGCTATCATGTATGTAAAGTCCCTGCCCTCTCTAAGGAATGGATATAAACTCTGCTCAAGTTGTTCTCAGGGCTCTTTGTTCTTTGCTCCTCTAAAGTGAGCTCTGAGCCCCAGCATGCTGGACCCCCAATAAAACCTTTGCTGTTGCATGAGAAAGCCTCTTGGTGGTCTTTTTCTCTGACGTTCGCCCCACCTATTCATCTGGAGGCCCCAGGTGAGATATCCGGCAGCGGCGGACAAAAGACCCCAATGGACTCCTCTCGGGGTAAGTAAGGCACCTCTTTCTGGTTTTGGGTTTCAGGTTATGGATTGGCAAAGTGGCTGTCAGTGAAGAGCATTAGCTCTCTCTGATGGTGGCTGAC
This sequence comes from Callospermophilus lateralis, assembly GCF_048772815.1. NCBI lineage: Eukaryota > Metazoa > Chordata > Mammalia > Rodentia > Sciuridae > Callospermophilus > Callospermophilus lateralis. The sequence goes on along the minus strand of NW_027513534.1, from coordinate 1,423,375 downwards.
AGATGTGTCACAGAGCTACAGGCCACGTTCCTGGGGGACACTCCAGAGGACTAGAGAAATCAAGGAATACTAATTTCTTCAACTCGTTTATATTTTGCTTCAGGATTCGGTTCGCCAGCCCATCAGGTTTTGCCGGCTACTCAGTTTTGGTCATTGTTCTGAACTCATGTTGAGTTTTCCGGCTGTCTTTATTGTCTAACCCATCAGGTTTTGGCAGTTACTCAGTTCTAATCTTTGTCTTGGACTCATGTTAAACGTTTACTGTTTGTCTTTGTCTGTGTTGCGTTTGTGTCTTCACTGTCCCTGTTTGAGTAACTCTCATTATGGGACAAAGCACTTCCACTTCTCTGTCCCTGACACTTGATCATTGGACTGATGTCCGCTCAAGGGCCCAGAATCTTTCTTTTTCAGTAAAATGCCGTACCTGGCAGATTCTCTGTGCTTCAGAATGGCCTATTCTCAGAGTCAGGTGGCCCCCCAGAAGGATCCTTCTACTTCCCTCTAATCCGAAAAGTCAGAGATATTGTCTTTCAGCTGGGGCCACGTGGCCACCCAGATCAACAGCCATATACCCCTTCCCCCAGCATCCTATCATTCAAACCTTCCACTCCTCCCCCTCTTCCTTCCATTCTCCCTGAGTCACAAGACTGGACACTCCTCCCACTCCTTATCCTCTACCCTCGCTCTCCAACCCCCAACACGTTCCAGATGATATTCTCGCCGCTGAGTCAGCCTCTCCGCCGCTAGAGGCAATTGGGCCAGACCCAAGCACTCCAGGGGACTTCTCTGCAGCAGCAGCAACCCCTCCTCCCCTGGAGGAAGCTGGGCCACCTAAAGGAACCCTCCGGTGACGGATAATAGAAAACTCGGAAGCCCCTATGATGCTTCCTCTCCGTCCCTACGGGCCAATGAACCGATCCAACTGGCACCCAAACACCTTTAAATGTAGGTAGCATCTGTCCACTTATCGCCAGACTCTAATAGCGGGTCTCCGAGTGGCCGCCAGAGGGCCGACTAATTTGGCCAAGGTAAGAGAGATTATCCAAGGGCCTAATGAGTCTCCCTCTATGTTTCTGGAGAGAATTATGGAAGCATATAGGAAATATACTCCTTTTGATCCTCAGGCAGAGGATGAACAAGCATCTGTTGCAATGGCCTTTATCGAGCAGGCTGCCCTAGATATTAAGAGAAAGTTACAACGTCTAGATGTATTACAAGATAAGACCTTGAGAGATTTAGTGAGAGATGCTGAGAAAGTATATTATAAGAGAGAAACTGAGGAGGAAAGGGAACAGAGGAGAGAGACGGAAAGGGAACAAAAGGAGGATGAAAGGAGCAAAAGGCAGACTAAAGCATTGACTAAGGTTCTGGTCAGAGCACCAAATATGCCAGAAGTTAAAAAGCAGGGAGTCAGAAAGGGATACCTGGGCCCCCGCCAATGGCTGCCCCTGGCCTCAGATCAGTGTGCCTACTGTAAAGAAAACAGGACACTAGGCCAAAGAGTGCCCCCGAAAGAAGCAGAGATGCCAGTCCGCCGTGCTGACTCTAGAAGAGGACTAGGAAAGTCGGGGCTCGGATCCCCTCTCCGAACTCAGGGTAACATTTAAAGTGGAGGGGACCCCAGTGAACTTTGAAGTGGATACAGGAGCAGTATAATCAACCTTTAAGACCCCACTGGGCCCCCTATCAAATAAATGGTCCCCTGTTAAAGGTACTAATGGCAGTAGATATTGGGCTGGGACAACTAAGAGGACTATGGACCTAGGAAATTGAAAAGTCCACCACGCTTTCCAAGTAATCCAAGAATGCCCAGCCCCATTTATGTGCTGGGATCTGCTTACCAAACTCTGGGCTAGAATAACCTTTAACCCTGATGGTCCCCAAGTGGAGTTTCTAAAGCCTTCAGTAAAAACTCCCATAGTCATGGCTTTGACAACATCTGTAGAAGATGAACATCAACACTTCGCGCCTCCTAGGACTGATCAAACAGGCAAACTACCCCAGAAATGGATAAAAGATTATCCTAATGCCTGGGCAGAAACTGCTGGGTTAGGTCTAGCCATATAACAACCTCCAATAGTAGTAGAATTAAAAGCCTCTATCTCTCCAATCAGTGTTAAACAATATCCTCTAATCAAAGAAGCTAAGGATGGGATAAGGGCCCATATTCAGAAATACCTGGCTCTTGGGGTCTTAAGGCCCTGTCATTTGTCCAAGAATATCCCCCTGCTACCAGTAAGAAAGCCAGGAACTGGGGACTACCGGACGCTTCAATACCTAAGAGAGATCAACAACAGAGTGCAGGACATTCACCCCACTGTACCGAATCCATATAATTTGCTTAGCGCTCTGAATCTGGAGCAGGAATGGTACACTGTGCTAGACTTAAAAGATGCTCACTTTTGCTTGCCCGTACATAAGGACACTCAGTTGCTGTTTGCTTTTGAGTGGATAGACCCCGAAAAAGGGACATCTGTCCAACTAACCTGGACTAGACTCCCACAGGGGTTCAAAAACTCTCCCACTCTCTTTGATGAACCCCTCCACAAGGACTTCAATGACTTCAAAACTGCACACCCCGATGTCACCATACTCCAATATGTGGATGGTCTGCTACTGGCAGCCGACACCAAAGAGAACTATGAGTCTGGGACCCAAGCATTATTTTCCAAGCTTGCTCGGCTTGGATATAGGGCTTCTGCCAAAAAGGCCCAAATTTGTCAGCAAGAAGTAATCTTCCTGGGTTATTCTCTTAGGGGTGGCAAAGGATGGCTCACTGAGCCCACAAAACGAACCTTTGTGCAGATACTGCCCCCATCTAATAAGAGACAACTCAGGGAGTTTCTTGGGACTGCCGGCTTTTGCAGGTTATGGATTCCTGGGTTCGCGTCTCTGGCTGCCCCTTTATACCCGCTGATAAAGGGGGATGCCCACTTCCAATGGACCCCTGAGCACCAACAAGCTTTTGATAATGTCAGAAAAAAGGTGCTGCTATCTGCTCCGGCCTTAGCACTCCCAGATATAGAAAAACCCTTCAGTCTCTACATCGAGGAAAAGAAAGGAATAGCACGGGTTGTGCTCACTGAGACTTTGGGACCTTGGAAAAGGCCGGTAGAATACTTATCAAATAAACTGGACCCAGTGGCTAGTGGGTCGCCCCATTGCTTAAGAGCTATAGCAGCGGCAGCCCTTCTAATAAAAGATGCTGATAAATTAACGTTGGGACAGAAGCTAACGATTATAGTCCCCCATGCCCTGGAGTGCATCATCTGTCAGCCTCCAGAGATGTGGCTATCAAACTCTAGAATAACCCACTACCAGAACCTCTTGCTTGACAAAGACAGAATCACGCTGGGACCCGCTGCTCCACTCAACCCGGCTACACTGCTGCCAGAAGAATCATCAAGACCCGTTGCTCATGAGTGTCAACACATACTGGCAGAGGAAACCAGTATACGACGAGACTTGAAGGATCAGCCACTGCCTTGCCCTGAAGTTGTATGGTTTATGGATGGCAGCAGCTTCCTCCAAGATGGTAAGCGGTGGGCTGGAGAAGCAGTAGTTAGCAAAATTAATGTCATCTGTTCCTCTGGTCTCCCAGAACTGACATCAGCCCCAAAAGCAGAACTGATTGCCCTTACGAAAGTATTGGAACTAGCAACAGGCAAAAGGGTCACCATATACACTGATAGCCGCTATGCATTTGCCACTGCAAATGTGCACGGGGCTATTTACCAGCAAAGGGGGTTATTAACCTCCACCTGGAAAGAAATAAAGAACAAAGACGAGATCTTCCAACTTCTCTCAGCAGTGCAGGGCCCTAAGGAACTAGCTATAGTGCACTGCCCAGGGCACCAGAAGGGAAACGAACCCTTGGCGGTTGGAAAAAGAAGGGCAGATGAGGAAGCTTAATTGGCAGCCCTAAATGGAGTGACTGTGTTAACTTTTTCCACACCAGGGGGAACAACAATCAGGAGACTTGGCCGCACCGGAACATTCAGGCAACTTATCATCTGAGGAGACAGATACAGAACTCTGGGATCCTACAGAGCCAAGTTTACAATTTCAAAAAGCCCACCTTTATGTCAAAGACGTACACCAGCTCACCCACTTAGACTCAGAGAAGATATAGGCACTCTTAAAGGACCGGAGAAAGGACTTATTATTGACTGACTCACAGAGGAAAGAAATAGCTGAGCAGGTGACTAGAGCTTGTCAAGTCTGCCAAGTAGTTAATGCTTACCCATCCAAGCTTCCTGCAGGGAAGCGCTTACAAGGAACCAGACAAGGACAATTCTGGGAATTGAACTTTACTGAAATTAAGCCAGCAAGGTATGAACTTAAATATCTCCTAGTCTTTGTAGATACTTTTTCAGGATGGGTCGAAGCCTTCCCCATGAAGAAAGAAACAGCTCAGATGGTAGTCAAAAAGATCGTAGAAGACATTTTTCCAAGGTTCGGCCTGCCTAAGGTAATAGGGTCCGCTAACGGACCGGCATTCATGCCCCAGGAAAGTAAGGGATTTGCCAGGACCCTGGGGATTAATTGGAAGTTACATTGTGCTTATAGACCCTATAGCTCAGGACAGGTAGAAAGGATGAATAGAACCATCAAAGAGTACTTAACAAAATTAAGCTTGGATACTGGCATAAAAAATTGGACTATGCTCCAACCTTATGCACTGTTTTGTGAAAGAAATACCCCCTCCGCCTCTTTGTGTAACCTCACCTCTTATGAAATTCTCAATGGTGCCCTTCCTCCAGTAGGGGACCTAATCCCAACTATGAGACTTAATGATTCCTTTCACACCCCCTTGCTTGACAGATTTAAAGCCCTTTAACAAACCCAGCACCCAGCGATACCTGTGGAAACATTTGGCCTCTGCTTATCAGACTGGAGACGAGGGAACCCCACATTGATATCAAGTGGGAGGCTTCGTCTACGTGAGATGGCGTCAGGTGTCATCCCTGGAACTCCACTGGAAAGGATCATACCAGGTGCTGCTTATAACACCCACAGTGGTGAAAGTGGATGGGATCACTTCCTGGATCAATGCCTCCCATCTCATGCCTGAGCCCTGTACAGACTCTGGCTGGAAACTTCTACAGACTGGTATCCATCTCAAGTTGCGTGTCCGTCATGTGGGTAGGGCTATGGATTCTTCCCATGACCACCAACAGCCCTAATCCCCATCAGCGTGCTCAGCAACAAGGGCAAGTAATGAATCCTAATGGGCAAGTAGTGTGATCTATTTCACAAACAGCCAACTTATGGACTTGGTGGCCATCTCTCCACCTGGAAATTTGTCAGCTTGCCATAGGCTTCCCTGACTGGGATCTCCCTGACATAGAGGACCCCACACAGATCCCACTCAAACCCTAACTAGGGCAACATAGACCACCTTAACCCATGAATTGTGGATGTCATCTCCCCCAGCTCAGGTGTAAACTAGCCAGTCTCGACTATTATGTGTGCCCACCTGATTTCCAAAGTCATAAAACAGGCCCAAACCTGTGGAGGACCCAGTGACTTTCATTGTAGATCTTGGGGTTGTGAACAAACGAAAGCTGCATGGTGGAACCCAAACTCCCCAGAAAGGTATGATTCCGGTAGGATGAAATGACACCAGGATTGATCCCAAGAAATGTGCTGCTTGCCCAGTGGTGTCAAAAACTCGCTGTGGAAAGAATACTCTATGTTACCCCCTCAATATAACTTTCACTTCCAAAGGAAGGGGCTACCTCAGAAAAACCTGGCCTATGGGAAATACGTGGGGAATGCGATTCTATATTTATGGCCCAGGTGATGAATTTGGTCTCTGGTTCACCGTCTGGCTTAAAAAGAAAGAAAATCCCACAGCAATAGGACCCAATCCCCTCAAGCCAGGGATTAAGCCTCCTAAACCTTCCATGCCTAGATCTACCAGAACCCCTCTACCATCTAATACTTCCTGGATTCCGTCTTTGCCTACTTCCCCAGTCCAGAGTACATCTGACTCCTCCTCCTGGGAACTAATTAAAGGAACCTTTATGGTACTGAACTCCACACAGTCAGAACTCCTTGTATTTCAGCCCAGGTCTTTGACAGCCCTGTAAATTATTGTGTAATGGTGCAGATACTCTCCAGGGTACTCTATCATAATGCCTAATCATTTGAAGGTCTACTAGGGGGACAAACAACCCGATATCAAGGGGAACCATTGTCCCTTACTCTAGCCATCCTATTGGGGATAGGAGCTGCTGCAGGAGTGGGTATGGGAACAGCTTCTATGATGCGTGGTTAACAACAAATGGCCCAATTAGAAACAGCAATAAATCAAGACTTGAAGACGTTAGAGACCTCCATCACAGCTTTGCAGGAATCCTTAACCTCTCTCTCTGAAGTTGTTTTACAGAACAGGTGAGGATTAGACCTCCTCTTGATGAGGGAGAGGGCCTCTGTGTTGCACTGAGAGAAGAATGTTGTTTTTATGCTGACCATATTGGAGTTTCAAAATAATTCATGAGTAAATTAAGAAAATACCTTGAAGAGCGCCAGAGAGAATGGGAGATTCAACAAGGGTGCTTTGAGTCATGGTTAACCGAGTACCCCTGGTAACTACACTAATATCAGACTTAGCTGGACCCCTGATCATCCTTATGGTGTTGCTAACTGTGGGACCTTGTTTGCCTAACCACATAGTTTCCTTTCTCCAGGCTCAGATTAGGCAGGTGAAACTCATGATAATCAGACAGAAATATGCTGCACTGGTAGGAATAGAATGTGAAACCCCACAATAATTTTGATTCATTACTTTTAAGATTAAAAGTAGTCAGAAAAAGGGGTGGGAAATGAAAGAATAAAAGAAATTGAAATTGAAACGTAAAGAACCAGGTTTTGTACATTTTCCAAGCTGCACTCAGAACCTGAAATTCCTGTGGCACTTAAGACAATTCCCGGATCTTCCCATTAGATGTGTGTTGAAATCTTCCCTGACCACCTCGTTACTTAACCACCCCTTCCCAGAAACCATGCAGATTTGCACGTATACATCTCAGTGCTTCAACCAATCAGTTTAAATGTATACTCCTTCTCACGGCTGACCAATCACCCGCTGCCCAACCTGTTCCCACCAATGAATGTGCTAATCATGTTTTAGAGTTATTATTTGATTTTCCCGCGGTATATGATGATTTTCTAAAGGAGGCTATGATGTATGTAAAGTCCCTGCCCTCTCTAAAGAATGTATATAAACTCTGCTCAAGTTGTTCTCGGGGCTCTTTGTTCTTTGCTCCTCTGAAGTGAGCTCTGAGCCTCAGCATGCTGGACCCCCAATAAACCCTTTGCTGTGGCATGAGACAGTCTCTTGGTGGTCTTTTCCTCCGAAGTTCGCCCGACCTTTTCAGTTCCTGACTTCCGTCAAGTGAGAATAGGGATCATTTGGGTCAAATGAGTTCTTCAAAGCCCTACAGTGGATAGCCCATAGGTGCTTGGGTTTTCTCATGACTCCAAATCACATAGAAAATCTACACCTGACAGTCATTAGGCCTCAAATTGGAGAAGCAGAGCAGTATTAAAGGCAGGCTTATTTGATCACTCCTGGTTCAAAGGAAGGGTGTTTAGGCCACCCTGACTTTTGGCAAATGAGGGGCAATGGAGCTTATTTTGGACACTGTCTTGGGCTGCACCCCTCATGGAAACTTCCAGCCAGAGGTTATGATGCGTGTCTGTGTAGAAGAAGATGAGGCCCATGTGGGAGTGTTTTGATTTAAATTGTGGTCATATGTGTGGTAGCTGGAAGAGATTACTGGGTCCTCCTGGGCCTGAACTCTGGTGTGACTCCTTTTAGACACTGTGTCCTGGAACTGAGCTTAGTGAAGTATTGCCATGAGTTGTGTTGGGATTTGAGGAGGCCATGCATGAGAGTCGCCCTTGGAACCTGAGATGTAGGCCCAGGGTAGCTTTCCACAGAGCACTGGGAATCTCAGTCAGGATACCACAAGATTTTATTCTGAAAGACTTGGCAGCCATAGTTGAGATCAAAACACTCATGGATCTCAATTGTAGACCTCAATGAGCCTGGCTTCAGGTGACCTTTTGGACACTCTTTGGGAAGCCTTGCCTGTGAGAGTTCTCCAGAGTTTTCATTGAAATGATCATACTCACCATTTAATGGTTCCTGCATGAATTGAAATCCACTGTGCCTCCAACTTCATCCTTGATAAATGGCTAGATAAATAGTTTAAATTTTTGAAATTCCCATGAACAGGTGGCATACAGAACCTTTGGATGTCCTATTTCTGATCATGAGTGTACCAGACAGTGCCTTGATTGATTGGGTTTAATGAAAATGGTGTAGAACCGAGATGCCAGTAATTTGGAGCCTGATGAGTAGAGGGCCTAGAGGAGCGGTAGGCAGGTGTGTGATAAAACATCTGTGATGGGGCCATGTGGATCTGCCTTTGGATTCCAAATGTCATGAGACGGACATGGTGCAGCCAGGAGACCATTATAAGTAAACACATCTTGTTATATGGAGAGGTTTTAGGGTAATTTACAGAATCAGGTTGCTATGGTCAAGGGAGCAAGCTATGTGATATAGAGGCCGGTTTCATGAATGCTCATGTGTGAGCCACCACATGTGATAGAACTCCCTCCAGCACTGTGTCCCAGTTGAACTCCTTGTATTTCATGAAGCAAATACAAAACTCGCAGTGCAGCAGCAAGAAACACCAGGAAAAGTGGAGGATTACTAAATGGCTTCACAGTCCACACGGGCAGACACTTAGACCACTGTGTCCCAGTTGAACTCCATGTATTTCGTGAAGCAAATACCAAAGTCGCAGTGCAGCAGCAAGAAACACAATGAAGAGTGGAAGAGGAACAAATGAATATACAATCCACGCGGGGACACACTTAGCCCCAAGTGGCCATAGTATACCTACAAAGAGAGAATTCAGCACTGCTCCCTCATGTTCATTGGAATATTACAATTTATGTCCTCCAGGTCACATAGATGCTGACCCAGCTTTGATCGTCTCACTAGAAGGAAGCAAAAGCTCCTGAAAACAACATATATTTCAAGTGCCCAAACTCAGAGGCAGTTTCTCAAGAAGTCTTTAGGCCAGCAGAGCTCTGTGATTGTGGAGTGCTTACCCTGTCCCTTACTTTTGAAAACTCCTCTACCACCTCCATGGTTGTGAACTCCTGATCAAATTCCATTTCAGATATGTATTCACATATTTTCTATCTCTTTTCCTCTAATTGTGTCTTACTTGGGGCGAAGATAATGTCAAGGGATTGTTCTGGATGAGAGTGGGAAGATTTTTCTGAAGCACATATTTGCATACACATTGGATTCATTTTCCTATTTTCCATTCAAAATACTGAATCACTGACATTAACACATACCCTACTAGACTCTGACTACTAATCCTAATATGTTGGAGAAAAATACCCCCAAAAGAATAGAACTACAAGCAGTTCAGAGGAGGCATGGTGGATAGTTGGGCTTGCCTTTTGAATTATATAGTGTAGGAGTTTTAAATCTTGTCAATTTTTTTTGAAATAGTTCTCCATGTATTTTAAAAGTTAAGAAATATGTGAATTCCTGTCTCCCTTTCTCTGAAGCCTATTCAGCACCTGTATTTTTATATGCACATTTAGAATCCTAACTGTTACCACACGTACGTTCTTGTGTGGAGGCTGAATTGGCAGATACAAATTGTGAAAAGGGATCACTCCTCCTAAACGCTGTTGGAACTGAAAATTCAACCTGTGGGTGAGCTTCCTAGTTGAACAACATTATACATAAATCGATGTTCAGTAAAATGAATTTATTTGGATCTGTGGATGATACATATTTCATGGTGATTTTAAATTGGCATATAGTGCTACTTTTTAATGTCTGTGAATGTTTGTGTGTGTGTGTGTATATATATATATATATATATATACACTCTCCAGATTTTTCAAAATATGAAATATATGTGTATTATTTTACACATCCTAAATTTTTCATATTCATGAATGTGGATTTATAATCATCTTTTCACAAGATTATTCTCAGAAATATTCACATACCCTACTAGACTCTGACTACTAATCCTAATATTATGGAGAAAAGTAACGCAAACAGAATAGAAATACAAGCATTTCAGAGGAGGCATGTTGTATATTTGTACTTGCCTTTTGCATGATAAATGGTAGGTGTTATAAATCTGGTCAATTTTCAATTGAAATAGTTCTCCATGTGTTTTTAAAATTAACAAATATATGAATTCCTGTCCCTTTCTCTGTAGCCTATTCATTCACATGTATTTTATATGCATTTATAGTATCCTACCTGGTATCACATGTACATTTTTGTGAGTTGGCTGACTTGGTAGATACAAATTGTGAGAAGAGATCACTCCTCCCAATCGTTGTTGGAACTGAAAATTCCACCTATAGGGAGCTTCCTAGTAGAAAAACATTATACATAAACTCATGTTCAGTAAAATAAAATATTTTTGCATCTTTGGATGATATATATTTATAGATAATTTTGAGTGGCATATATATTGCTACTTTTTAATGTCTGTGTGTGTGTTTTGTGTAAATATATATATATATATATATATATATATATATATATATATATATACTCTCCAGATTTTTGAAAATATGAAATATATGTGTCTTATTTACACTCGCTAAATTTATTCATGTTCATGGACTTGGATTTATAATCAACTTTTCACAAGATTATTCTCAGAAATATTCATCCACCTGAAAAACAGATTTAACTAATATTTCTACAGTAACTGACCAAGTTTAACATCAATGCACCTTGATTCCGATATGACAAGCTGTGCATTTTGACGTTCATTTTTATTAAACCCTGGTACATTAATATTTATTCATATTATGGACATCATAGGATATATATTTCATCCACAAATTCACAAATTTATGGGCATTTGTTTCACTTTCAATCAATTCCTGCTTCAGAACACATGTATTCCTCCAGGTGTCTTGACTGGTCTTTTCATGTGACTTCTACCCAAACACATTATTTTCGATTTTCATAATCAATTTTGAAGCAAAACTCACACCCTTTATGATAAACCATAACCCTAATATTACAAATAGATGTATAATTGGTTTGAATGAATGTATGTTTATCAATATAAAATTTTCTTTATATTTTCAGATACCACTTCAATCCATTTTTTAAAGTTGAAACCAATTATATTCTTTATTCACACTATTGTCTATTCATATATTTTCTCTATATTCAGAGACACAGGGTGCACGTATTTGTACCCCCAATACTAATTTATATGTCTTCAACATATTGCTTCCAGAAATGGTGGAAGAAATACTCATGTCACCTGATATAAATATACATTTTTTCAGTGTAATATTCTGGACACAAAACGCAAATGCCACACTTATGATTGTACCAAATCCTAAATAGGAAGTGAGCATGGATTACTAAAACCATCCATGTCCAGGTTGCCTAATGCTCTCAAATGTCTATCCTGTCGGTGACTACATATTTGTTTCTTCCTAAGATTATATATTAAATCTCAACCTGTTGAAAATGTCTAATCCTATCACTCACTTTATACTTTGCCTGATTTCCTAATGTTTCTATTGATAAATGCTTTCCTACATATTTTTTCCAGTTCATCACTGTGACCAACTCTTCACATGTGCTGACATTTACATTCACTCTCTAACCAAAACTCTATTGCTAAAGTACTTTTGGTCCAAATCCTATTCTCACTCTTCTATCTAAACCTACACTATCTTCCTAATCCTACCGACTATCCCTTTTTGACTGGATGTTTTCTTACACATTCAATCAACCAAGGTACATGGTCCTTTGCCATTATATATCGATTTATCTGAGATATCTGTGCAGAACATTGTTCAAAGCTAAGTTTCCCACTCCAGTGCCCAGTGCACTTCTGGGCTTCAAATCTTATCTAGAATTCCATTGTCATACTTATATTTCACCTCTATATTCTTATAAATACCACAGGATCCCAATATTCTTATTCATCCAGCAGAATGATTCCTAACACAAATCGAACCTGTTATTAACCCTAACCATATACTGTTCCCTCAATCTATCTTTACAAAAGAGCAGGACTGAGTTGGTCTTACAATACAAAAATGTAGGGAGACTTTCACCTGCTGAGAAGCTCAAAGGTCTATGCAGATATAATCCCTGGAGAAGATATAGGGAACTGTGAAGTACCTGAGAGAGAAAAAGTCATCTTCAATTGCAAACAACCTGGTCATGACGAAGGGATGTGTCTGAATCAGCCTCTATCTTCTTAATGTAGAGAAGATGGACCAAACCAGGCCTATGTAGAGAGCTGTTCCCAGGTGCCTATGGTTGATATAACTTTCTATCTTGTGAAATTGTAACAGGAAATAGGGGCAGCCTCCATCTCATGAGACCCTTGGAAACAACTGTTAGGACAAAGTGGTTGCAAAGGCAGCAAATTCAATCAGTTCCAGAAAGAAGTGACCTCATCTAATTTTCTTGTGAAGGAACACTCTAAACTTGGAATCCAGGCACCCAGAGGCAGTCCCAGTTCCAGTCCCAGTGGGCTCACTTGTTTAGATTTACAGAGGACAGAGTCCGTCTTTCTTGGTAAATACTGATGTGAGTATGGCCAAATGCCAGGTGAGCTCTGAAGAGGGGCCTTTCCTGAGAAAGCAGGTAGTGTCTCACTGCTGGTCCCGGACAATTTCACAGAGTTAGCCAAAGAGACCTGATCTGAGACAGGACAGGCCGTTTCGGGGGAACATAAAATGGTCCACCAGTCAGAGGGCTCTCCAGATAGTCACATACCTACTTGGAGGAAGGAGGTGCCTTTGTGGTTGTGGGTGTGAGTTTGTGGTTTTGTCTCATGTTCTGAGAATAGGTAGGAAAGGCAGTTTGTTTGGTTTGGAATGGACTGTGTCTACTGAGTGCTTTGACAAGGCAAGTGTTTCTATGTCTGTGTATCCCACCGTGTCTGTGGTTGTAGACATTAGAAAAGAGAATGCATCAATGGATTTGTCATGTCTAGTAGAAAGCTTCTCAGCATTCATCCTGCCTAATTTATGAATGGACTGTGGATTGCCTTATGGATGTGCAACACCTACTATCTTCCAAAGTTCCTGTTTTCTTCGTAGAATTATGGCCACTCTTCAGAATAGGCTTATGATTTTATGTCCACCATATGAACCACCTCCAAGATCTGTGACATGGCTATGTACTGGATAGCTGAAGGGAATGAGAGCATGTCAGAAAACACAGATATCATTGGGACCAGGAGAGTCTCAATGGAGAAACCCTGCTTTGGGTCTTTTGCTTACCTATTTGTCTGTTGCCCTGAATGTCAGGAAGTTCTTTGACTCAGGCCACCCCTTTTTGAAGCCTGAAGAAAACAGTTTTCAAAGAAAATGAATGGGCATCACCTTGGGCTCTTTGCTTAATTGCTTTAGAATGGGATGTGTCTGAATCAGCCTCTTGGCCCTGTGTGAGGCTGTGGCTTTGATTCTCAGCACCTGATGGGTCTAAAGAAGGATCCCATGTGTGCATCCAAAACCAAAATGGCCAAAAGAGCGGTCATTGTGGATGGAGTCTCTCGTCTTCCTCTGTAATGTTCCTGCCTCCATCAAGTGAGAATAGGGATCCTTCGGGTAAAATGAGTTCTTCAAAGCCCTGCAGAGTCTAGCCCATAGGTGCTTGGGTTTTCTCATGACTCCCATTTACAAAAAGAATCTAAACCCCACAGTCAATAGGCCACAAATTGCAGAAGTGGAGCAGTATTAACGGCAGGCCTATTTGATCACTCCTGGTTCACAGGAAGGGAGTCCGGGCCTTTAGGCATATGAGGGGTAAGGAAGCTTCTTTTGGACATTGTCTTGGGCTGTGCCCCTCATAGAATCCTCCAGCCAGAGGTAATGATGAGTGTCTATATGGAAGAAGATGAGGTCCATGTGGGAGTGTTTTGGTTTTAATTGTGGTCACTTGTGTGGCGGTTGGAAGAGATGAATTGGTCCACGTGGGCTGGAACTCTGGCGTAATTACCCTTAGAGACTGCATTCTGGAACTGATCTTAGAGAAGTATTGCAATGAGTTGTGTTGGGATTTTAGGAGACCACGCATGGAGTCCTTGGAAAATGAGTCTTGACCCAGGGTTGCTTTCCACAGAGCACTGGGAATCTCAGCCAGGATATCACATGATTTTATTCTGAAAGACTTGGCAGCAATAGTTGAGAGTCAAAACAAACATGGACCTCATATTGTAGACCTCAATGGGCCTGGCTTCATGTGAACTTTTGGCCACTCTTTTGGAAGCCTTGCCTGTGAGAGTTCTCGAGAGCTTTCATTAAAATGAGTTTCCTCAACATTTAATGGTTCCTGAATGAATTGAAACCCACAGTGCCTCCAACTTCATCCTTTAAAAATGGTTAGATAAATACCATGAAATGTTTAAAATTCCCATAAGCAGGTGGCACTGGAAAACCTTTGGATGTCCTGTTTCTGATTATGAATATACCAGAAGGTTCCTTGATTGACTGGTTTTCATGAAAATGGTATAGAAAAGAGATGCAAGTAAGTTCGAGCCTGCTGAGTAGTGGACCTAGAGAAGTTGTGGGCAGGTGTGTGATAAAAAATCTGTGGTTTGGCCATGTGGATCTGCCTTTGGCTTCCAAATGGATTATGACTGATATGGTGCAGCCAGCAGACCCTTCTCTCAAAAGGCATCTTGTTATATGTAGGAGTTTCAGGGCAATGTTCAGAATCAGGTTGCTATGCTCAAGGAGGCAAGCTGGTGGGATTGAAGCATGGTTGGTGCATTTTCCTGCAGACCCTGACCCACCACACGTGACAGAACTCGCTCCAGCACTGTGTCCCAGTTGAACTCCTTGTTTCATGAAGCAAATGCCAAATTGCGAGTGCAGCAGCAAGAAACAGCACGAAAAGTGGAGGATGACCAAATGGGTTCACAGTGCACACGGGGAGACACTTAGCCCCCATTGGTCACAGTTTACCTACAAAGAGAGAATTTAGCAAGGCTGCCTCATGTTCATTGGAAAACAAGAAACCATGTGCTCACAAAGGTCACAAAAATGCAGACCAGCTTGGATGGTCTCACTACAATGGAAGCTAAAGCTCCTGACAACAACATATATTTCATGTGCCCAACCTCAGAGGCAGTTTCTTAAGAACTCTTTAGTCCAGCAGAGCTCCATGTTTGTGGAGAGTTTACATTGTCCCTTAATTTTGGAAACTCCTCTACCTTCTCCAAATTTGTGAAAATTGAGCAGTTTCCATTGCAGATATGTATTCACAGATTTTCTAACTCTTCTGCTCTAATTGTGTCATACATGGGGCGAAGGTAATGTCAAGGCATTGCTCTGGATGAGAGTGGGAAGATATTTGTGTAGCACATATTTGCATACACATTGCATTCATTTTCAATTTTCTATTCGAAATACTGAATCCCTGACACTATCCCATACCCTACTATCCTCTGACTACTAATCCTAATATGATGGAGAAAAATACCCAAACAGAATAGAAATACAAGCAGTTCAGAGGAGGCATGCTGCATACTTGGACTTACCTTTTGCATGATAAATGGTAGGTGTTATAAATCTAGTCAATTTTTAATTGAAATAGTTCACCATGTGTTTTTAAATTAAACAAATATATGAATTCCTGTCTCCCTTTCTCTGTAGCCTATTCATCACATGTATTTTCATATGCACTTATAGAATCCTACCTGGTATCACATGTACATTTTTGTGAGGTGGCTGACTTGGCAGATACAAATTGTGAGAAGAGATCACTCCTCCAAATTGCTGTTGGAACTGAAAATTCCACCTATAGGGGAACTTCCTAGTAGAACATCATTATACATAAACTCATGTTCAGTAAAATAAATATTTTTGCATCTGTGGATGATATATATTTAAAGATGAATTTTGATTGGCATATATATTGCTACTTTTAAATGTCTGTGTGTGTTTTTTTTTTTGTGTGTGTGGGTATGTGTGTATATATATATATATATATATATATATATATATATATATATATACTCTCCAGATTTTTCAAAATATGAAATATATGTGTCTTATATACACTCTCTAAATTCATTCATGTTCATGCATGTGGATTTATAATAAACTTTCCAAAATATTAGTCTCAGAAATATTCATCCACCTTAAATACATATTTGTTTCCTAGTACTGAAAACTAACTTCAGTGAATGGTGCATACAAATGTTAATAATTCTACAGGAACTGATCCAGTCTATCACCAATGCAAGTAGATCCCAATGGGACATGATATATAATATGATGTTCATTTATATTCAACACTGGTACATTATTATTTCTTCAGTTTTTGCTCATCATAAGATATGTATTTCATCCACAAGTTCACAAATTTGTAGGCATTTCTTTAAACTTTAATCACTTCCTACTTCACAACACATGTATTGTCAGGGTTTCTTGACTGGTCTTTTCATGAGACTTCTTTCCAAACACATTATTTTCGATTTCCATAATCACTTTTGAAGTAAAACTCACACACTCTTCATGATAAACCAAAACACTAATATTGACATTAGATGAATAACTGGTTGGAATGAATGATTGTATATGCATATAAGATTTCCAGTAATTTTTCAGATATCAGTTCATCCCATTATATTAAGTCGGAACAAGTTATATTACTTATTCACAGTATGGTCTATTCATGCTTTATCTCTATATTCATAGACATAGGGTACACCTCTTTGTACGCCCAATACTAATTTTATGTCTTCAGTATATTGCTACCAAAAATGGTGGAAGAAATACTTATGTCACCTGATCTACATATACATATTATCACAATAATATTCTGGACAAAAATGTAAATGTTACACTTATGATTGAACCAAGCAAAGCCTAAATGAAATGTGAACATAGATTACTAAAAACATCCATGTCCAGGGTGCCTAATGCTCTCAAATGTCAATATTATTGGTGACTTCATATTTGTTTCTTTCTAAGATTCAACCTCAAGCCTGTTGAAAATGTCTAATCCTCTCACTCACTTTATACTTTCCCTGATTTCGTAATATCTTTATTGATATCTTCTTTTCTACATGTTTTCCCCACTTCATCATCGTTACTGGCTCTTCATATGTGCTGACATATACATTCACTCTCTAACTGAAATCCTATTTCTAAAGAACTTTTGTTCCAAATCATATACTCACTCTTCTTCCTAAAACGACCGACTATCTTCCTAATCCTACCGACTATCCCTTTTTGAAGGGATGTTCTCTTCTACATTCAATCTTCTAAGGTACAAGGTCCTATGCCATTGTATATCAAATTATCTGAGACATCTGTGCAGAACATAATTCAAAGCTAAGTATCCCAATCAAGGGCCCAATGCCCTTATGGGTTTAAAATCATACCTGGATTTCTGTTTTCATACTTATGTTTAACCTCTACATTCTTGTAAATATACCAGGTTCCCAATACCATTATTCATCCAGAAGAATGATTCCTAACACAAATCGAAATCAAACCTGTTATTAACCCAAAACATACACTGTTCCCTCAATCTCATTTTACAGAAGAGCAGGGACAAAGTTGTTCTTACAATACAGAAAAGTAGGGGACCTTCCACCTGCTGAGATCCTCAAAGGTCCATGCAGAAATGATACCTGGAGAAGTTGTAGACAGGTATGAAGGACCTGAAAGAGCAAAAGTCATCTTCGATGACAAACCACCTGGTCAGGATGAAGGGATGTGTCTGAATCAGCCTCTCTCTTCTTATTGTGGAGAAGATGGACCAAACCAAGCCTGTGTGTGTGCCTATGGTTGATATACCATTCTAAATTGTGAAAGTGTCAGAGGAAGAAGGGGCAGCCTCCATCTCATGGGGCCCTTGGAAGCAACTGTTAGGACCAAGTGGTTGCAAAGGCAGTGACCTCATTCAGTTCCAAAGAAAGTGTCATACCTCATTTCCTTGGTGATGGAACTCTCTGAACTTGGTATCCAAGAAGCCAGGCACCCAGATGCAGTTCCAGTCCCAGTCCCAGTGGGCTCACTTGTTTGGATTTACCAAGGACAGAGTCAGTCTTTCTTGGTACCTACTGATGTGAGGATGGCCAAATGCCAGGAGAGCTCTGAAGAGGGACCTTTCCTGAGAAAGCAGGTAGTGGCTCACCACTTTTTCCTGACAACTTCACATAGTTGGCCAAGGAAACCAGATCTGAGAGAATACAGGCCATTTCGGGGGAACATAGTATTGCCCACCAGTCAGAGAACACTCCGGATAGTCACAGACCTACTTAGGGGAAGGAGGTGCCATTGTGAGTGTGGGTGTGTGGTTTTGTCTCTTGTTCTGAGAATAGGTAGGAAAGGCGGTTTGTTTGGTTTTCAGTGAACTATTTCTAGTATGTCATTTGACAAGGTGAGTGTTTCTATGTCTGTGTATCCCACTGTGTCCGTGGTTGTAGACATGAGAAAAGACAATGCAACAATGGATGTGTCCTGTGTGGTAAAAAGATTCCCAGCATTCATCCTGCCCAATTTATGAATGGACTGCAGCTTGCCTTATGGATTGGCAAAACCTACTACCTTCCTAAGTCCCTGTTTTCTTCCTGAATTCTGGCAACTCTCCAGAATAGTCTCATTGTTTTGTGTCCAAGATATGTACCAACTCCAAGGTCTTTGACATGTCCATGTACTGGATACCTGAAGGGAATGGCCAGTATCTCAGAAAACTCAGATATGAGTGTGACCAGAAAAATCTCAGTGGAGATACCATGCTTTGGGCCTTTTGCTTACCTATTGTTCTGTTGCCCTGAATGTCAGGAAGATGTTGGGCTCAGGCTACCCCTTTGTGAAGCCTGAAGAAAACAGTTTTCAAATGGAAATGAATGGGCATCACCTGTGGCTCTTGCTAAATTGCTTCGGAAAGGGATGTGTCTGAATCAGGCTCTCTACCCTGTGTGAGGCTGTGGCTTAGATTCTCAGCACCTGATGGATCTAAAGAAAGATCCCATGTGTGAAACCAAAACCAAATTCGCAAAAAATTTCAGTCATTGTGAATGAATTCTATTGCCTTTCTCTGTAGGTTCCTGAAATCAATCAAGTGAGAATAGCGATCCTTTTGGTCAAATGAGTTCTTCAAATCTCTGCAGAGGTGCTTGTCTTTTCTCATGACTCCAGTTCACATAAAGAATCTAAACCCCACAGTCAGAAGGCCTCAAATTGGAAAAGCGGAGCAGTATTAATGACAGGCCTATTTGATCACTCCTGGTCCACAGGAAGGGTGTCCTTCCCACCCTGACTTGAGCCAAATGAGGGGCAAGGGAGCTTATTTTGGACACTCTTTTGGAATGTGCCCCTCATGGAAAGCTCCAACCAGTGGTTATGATGAGTGTCTATAAGGAAGAAGATGGGGCCATGTGATAGTGTTTTGTTTTTAATTGTGTTCATTTGATTGGCGGTGTGAAGAGATGACTGGGTCAACCTGGGCTTGAACTCTGGTTTGATTCCCCTTAGAGACTGCGTTCTGGAATTGACCTCAGAGAAGTATTGCCATGAAAAGTGTTGGGATATTAGGAGGCCACGCATGAAAGTCACCCTTGGAAACTGAGATCTAGGCCCAGGGTAGTTTTCCAAAGAGTACTGGGAATCTCAGCCAGTATATCACATGATTTTATTCTGAAAGACTTGGCAGGGATAGTTTTGAGTCAAAACACACATGGACGTCACATTGGAGACCTCACTGCGCCTGGCTTCATGTGACCTTTTGGCCACTCTTTTGGAAGCCTTGCCTGTGAGAGTTCTCCAGAGCTTTCTTTGAAATGAACTTCCTCAACATTTAATGGTTCCTGAATGAATTGAAACCCACAGTGCCTCCAACTTCATCCTTGAAAAATGGCCAGATAAATACCATGAAATTTTTAAAATTCCCATGACCAGGTGGCACTGGAGAACCTTTGGATGTCCTGTTGCTGATCTTGAGTGTACCAGACCCTGCCTTAATTCACTGGGTTTCATTAAAATGGTGTAGAACAGAGATGCCATTGAGTTATAGCCTGCAGAGTTGTTGGCCTAGAGAAATGGTGTGCAGTTTTGTGATAATACATCTGTGTTGTGACCACGTGGTTCTGCCATTGGCTTCCAAATTCATTGTGACTGCCATGGTGCAGCCAGGAGACCTGTATATGTAAAAGCATGTTTTTATATTGAAAGATTTCAGGGCCATGTTCAGAATCAAGTTGCTATGGACATGGGGGCAAGCAAGTTAGAGCCTGCAGAGTATTGGGCCTAGAGAAGTGGTCTGCAGTTGTGTGATAATACATCTGTGTTATGGCCATGTGGATTTCTCATTGGCTTCCAAATTTTTTGTGACTAACATGGTGCAGCCAGGAGACCCGAATATGTAAAAGCATGTTTTTATATGGAGAGGATTCAGGGCCATGTTCAGAATCATGTTGCTATGGACAAGGGGGCAAAGTATGTGGGAAAGAAGCCTGGTTGTTGCATTCTCCTGCAGACCCTGACCCACAACACGTGACAGAACTCCCTCCAGCACTGTGTCCCTGTTGAACTTCTTGTATTTTGTGAAGCAAATACCAAACTCCCAGTGCAACAGCAGGAAACACCACGAAAAGTGGAGGATGACCAAATGGCTCCACAGTCAACATGGGGAGACAATTAGACCCCAGTGGCCACTGTTTACCTACAAAGAGTGAATTCAGCACTGCTGCCTCATGTTCACTGGAAAATAAGAAACCATATCCTCCAGGTCACATAGATGCAGACCCAGATTTTATTGTCTCACTACAAAGGAAGCTAAAGCTCCTGAAAATAACGTATGTTTCAAGTGCCCAACCTCAGAGGCAGTTTCTCACTTTACGCCAGCAGACCTCCATGTTAGAGGAGTGTTTACCATGTCCCTTACTTTTGGAAACTCCTCTACCACCTCCAAGGTTCTGAACTCTGAGCATTTTCCACTCAAGATATGTATTCACAGATTTTCTAACTCTTCTATTCTAATTGTGACTTACTTCAGGCGAAGGTAATGTCAAGGATTTGTTCTGGATGAGAGTGGGAAGATTTTTGTGTAGCATATATTTGCATACACATTTGATTCATTATTCTATTTTCCATTTGAAATACTGATCCCTGACACTAACTCATAACCTACTGGACTCTGACTACTACTCCTAATATGATGGAGAAAAATAACCCAAACAGAATAGAAATCCAAGCAGTTCAGAGGAAGCATGGTGTATAGTTGGACTTGCCTTTTGCATAAAAAAGGGTATGTGTTATAAATCTAGTCAATTTTCTGTTGAAATAGTTATCCATGTGTTTTTAAAGTTAACAAATATGTGAATTCCTGTCTCCCTCTCTCTGTAGCCTACTCAGCACATGTATTTTTATATGCACATATAGAATCCTACCTGGTATCACACGTACATTCTTGTGAGGTGGCTGACTTGGCAGATACAAAATGTGAGAAGAGATTACTCCTCCTAAATGCTGTTGGAACTGAAAATTTAATGTATGGGTAAACTTCCTAGTTAAACAACATTATACATAAATCTATCTTCAGTAACATGAATATTTTTGAATCTGTGGATGATGTATATTTCATGGTGAATTTCAATTGTCATATATATTGCTATTTTTATAGTCTCAGTTTGTGTGAGTGTGTGTGTGTGTGTGTGTATATATATATATATATATATATATATATATATATATATATATATATATATATATACTCTCCAGATTTTTCAAAATATGAAATGTATGAGTCTTATTATACACTCCCTGAATTCATTCATGTTCATGTATGTGGATTTATAATCAACTTTTCACAAGATTATTCTCAGAAATACTCATCTACCTGAAATACATATTTGTTTCCTAGTACTGAAAACTAACTTCAGTGAATGGTGCATACAAATTCTAATATTTCTACATTAACGGACGCAGTTTAACATCAATTCAAGTAGATTCCTATGGGACATGATGTGTATTTTAACGTTCATTTTTATTCAACACTGGTACATTACTATTTCTTCAATTTCTGCACATCATCGTATATATTTATCATCCACAAGTTAGCAAATATATAGGCGTTTGTTTCACTTTAAATCACTTTCTGCTTCAGAACACATGCATACCTCCAGGTTTCTGGACTGGTCTTTTCATGAGACTTCTTTCCAAACACATTATTTTCAATTTCCATAATCACTTTTGAAGCAAAACTCAAACACTCTTCATGAAAATCCATAACCCTAATATTTCATTCAGATGTATAATGGGTAGGATTAAATGTAGTATATCAATATAAGGTTTCCTGTATATTTTCAGATATCAATTCAATCCATTATTTAAAGTTGGAACCAGTAATATTATTAATTCACAGTATTGTCTATTCATGCATTATCTCTATATTCATAGACAAATGGTACACCTATTTCTACCCAAAATACTAATTCATATATCTTCAAAATATTGCTCCCATAAATGGTGGAAGAAAAACTCCTATTACCTGATCTACATATATTATTTATTATAGTAATATTCTGGACACACATAGGAATGTTCACACTTATGATTGTACCAATGTAAAGTCGGGCGAGCATCGGAAAAGAGACCACGAAGAGACTGTCTCATGCAACAGCAAAGGGTTTATTGGGGGTCCAGCATGCTGGGGCTCAGAGCTCACTTGAATAGAGAAGAGAGCCCTAAGAACAGCTTAAGCAGAGCTTATGCAATTTACGTGGTGAGAGCAGGGAGGGAAATTTATTGATGGGTCAGGTCGAGTGAGTGGTTTGCATGCCAATGGGAGAGGGAGTACATTCAACAGTTTGGCAATTGGGGACAGCACATTCTGGGAACAAGATTAGCAAACAGTTTTCAAGATTTCATCAGTATTTTGTTAAGCATACAGAAAAACAAGAAGTTAAAAGTACATATTTTATTAACCTTTCATTCCCCACTTCTTATTCTGCTTAATTTTAATCATAAAAATGAGCATTGCGGGGTCTCACATTTTATGTCTTCTAGTAAGGTATATTGTTGTCTGATTACCATAAGTTTAACTTATCCAATTTAAGCTTGTAGAAAGGAAACTAGATGGTTGAGCAAACAGGGTCCTACAATTAGCAATGAAATGAGGATTATTCATGGACTGGCCAGGGCTGATAAAAGCGTAGTTAATCAGGGGGACTGTGTGAACAAAGACTCAAACCACCCTTTTTGTGCATCTCTCTCTTGTTGATGCTCTTCTAGGCGTCTTCTTAATTTACTCATAGATTTTTTTACAACTCCAGTATGGTCGGCATAAAATCAACTTTTTCCCTCAATGCAGCACAAAAGCCCCCTTCTCTCACGAAGAGGAGGTCCAACCCTCGCATGTTCTGTAAAACAATTTCAGAGAGAGAGGTTAAAGATTCCTATAAAACTGTGATGGAGGTTTTTAATATCTTTAAATTTTGGTCTATTGCTGCTTCTCATCGGGTCATTTGTTGTGTCACATGGACTAGGACAGTGATTCCTGTGCCCACACCTGCAGCAGCTCCTTTTCCTAATAGGATGGCTAAAGTGAGGGATACAGGTTCCCAGAGGAACCGGGTTGTATGCCCCCATATTTGATATTTAAATTAACCTGCCTCATGATAGAGCACTCTGGGAAACATCTGAACATTACATAATTAATCACATCTGTTGACCATTTTATGAAAACATAAACAATGTTTAAGTATATAGAATTATACTGTTGTAAGGACGGACAATTCAAGGCACCTAAGATAGCACCGAAGACAGCGAAACATACCTATTTGGTTGCAACGGATTTAGAGGGCATTGCTTCTGTTGTAATCAATTAGTCACCTGATCTCCAAATTTAGGTAGTTTCCGAATTTTGTACCCAACATGTAAGGGAAGGGGCTCAGAAGTTCACAGTCTGCATAAGTTCACAAAAAGAAGTTTTCGTTTCTATTGTTTTTTTCATCTGTTCTGGGCAAGTTAACATTTTAAGGACACCTGGAGTGGGAGAGCTTTTTTCTTCTCTTTTTTTTTTTTCTCACTGCCAGCTGTAACAATGGAGCTCATTTGGTAACTTATTTATCTTAGAAATGTAACCATGTCTGTGAAGCCCCAGCTCAAGGCCAGAGGCCTTGTTCACATGTTTTGTGAAAAACTAGTAAGGGGGAGTCTAGCTTAGGAGTGCTGATTTTTCCAGCCAGTGGCCAAATAGAACAGGGAAACACGAAAAGGGGAAGTTTATCTACATTGAACTCTTTTATAGGGACTCTTTGGCTGAAAGTCCTAAAGTCAGCCATGGTGAAGACTGCTGGAGAAGGTCATTTAAGACTTTTCTGTGGGCCTGGTATAGACGGGGAAGACAGGGAAGGCGGGTCTGAGAGCAGCACCTTGGGTCTGAGCATGAGGAAGGAGACATGTAAAAGAATAATGGGAAAGGGGTTTGGAATTTTCCAGGCAACAAAACTTGAGCAGTAGAACAGATAGAGCAGAGGGGAAGATGGGAGTTTGTATCCCAAAAAGCCTGTGAGGGACTTTAAATTCTTAGTAACCTGTTTTCAGTGATGACAGAGCAACTTTAAAGGCCATTTTCATTACATTTTGGATAGGGGTCTGAGGGCTCTCCTTAGCTGGTTTGAGCTTTGGGTTAGCTGGTAAGAGGACCTGGTGGGACCTGGTGCGGGCACTGACAGGAGAAGAGAGTAGTGAGTGGGTGGATGGGTACCTCAGTACCTGCTACCTCAGCAAGGGGGCAATAATCTGAGAACCGGCGGTTTGGGTTTTTGATCTAGTAATTGGAGGGAAGAAATCAGGTTGCTGAGGTGGGAGTGGCAGCAGAGAGTCTGGAGCAGAAAGCTGAGGGTGAGGATCTATTGGATAAGCATAGTTCAGGATGTGAGCGAAGGAGGGAAAATGCCTCCACTTAGGGGAATTTCCTTCCACCCTTTGAGCACTTGCCGAAGTTAAAAAGGTCACGGAGAATTTTAGGATCTAGAGACCCCTCTGGGGGCCATCGGTATTGGTTGTGTAATTGGTAATATGGCCAATGCTGTGTATTGAATTTGATGAGGAGTTTGGGTTCCACCAGGCACCCCTGTATGCTCACATTCCCATGACTTACAGAAGAAGTCGGCATTTCCCCCACACAGCCATGTCTGTTTGTGGCTTTGATAGTCCGCTGGGCAAACATAGTAATCTAGGCTAGCCAACCTGCATCTGGCTCTCGTGTCCCTACATCCATAATGTTTGTTTCTATTACCTATGATACGGAAAGGATTTATTGGAATTTTAGTTGGATCCCCTTCATCAGGGATATCCCAATAGGAAAGACCTATAGCCAGCTGACAAATGTCTGGGTGGAGAGATGGCCACCATGTCCCTAAAGGGGCTGTATGCAAGATAGACCATACTTCTTGTACAGTAGGATTTGTGATCAGCCATTACTGCTGAACAGGCTGATGAGGGTTAGGACTACTCTTGGCCAAGGGGAGAGTCTGTAGCCTTATCCACATGGCGAATACGCACTTTGAAAGTGTTACCAGTCTTTTCCAGTTTCCAGTCAGATTTTGGACAGGGCGCAGGCCAGAGATGAGAGACATGGATCCTTGAAGTGATTCCGTCTACATTTACCACTGTAGGTGTTATATGTAGCACCTTATATGGTCCTTTCCAGTGGGGTTCCAGGGATGACACCTGATGTCGTCTAATGTAGACGAAGTCTCCTACTTGGTATCGATATGGAGTCCCCTCGTCCCCAGGTTGGTCGGCAGTGGCCAGATGTTTCCACAGATATTGCTGATTTCTTTCAAGAGCTTTAAGTCTGTCAAGCAAGGGGGTGTGGAAGGGATCGTTAGGTCTTAGAGTTTGGGTTAGGTCCCTTACTGGAGGAGGGACCATAGAGAATTTCATAGGGGGTGAGGTTACACAAGGAAACAGAGGAGTATGAGTATTTCTTGCATGAAACAGTGCATAAAGCAGGAGAATAGATCGATCTTTTATGCCGATCTCTAAGCTTGATTTTGTTAATTCTCTTTAATGGTTCTATTATTTTTTTTTTTTACCTGTACTGAGCTCTGGGGTCTATAAGCACAATGTAATTTCCAATTAATCCCCAGGGTCCTGGCTAATCCCTGACTTATCAGGGCAATTAACGCCAGTCCATTATCAGACCCTATTGCCTTAGCCAGTCCGTATCTTAGAAAAATATCTTTCAGGATCTTCTTGACCACCATTTGTGCCATTTATTTTGTTGTTGTTGTTTTTTTTTTTTTTGTGTGTGTGTGGGGGGGGGAAGGCTTCAATTAATTCATCCTGAAAATGTATCTACAAAGACTAGGAGATATTTAAGTCCATAACTTCCTGGCTTAATTTCAGTAATGTCCACTTCCAAGAATTGTCCTGGTCTGGTTTCTTGTAGGTGCTTTCCTGCAGGAAAGTTGGAAGGGTAAGCATTAACCAATTGACAGACCCGGCAGGCTTTTGTTACCCGTTCAGTTATTTCTTTCGCTCTGAGTCGGTTAGTCGAAAACTCTGTTCTTGATCCTTCAGGAATGCCTGCAGTTTCTTTGAACCAAGGTGAGTGAGTTGATGTACATTTTTAACTTAGTTTAGGGCTTTCTGAAGATGCAAGCTGGGCTCAGTGAAGTTGAGGGTTTCAGTGTCAGTGTCCTTAGATGTTATCAAAAGCTTGCTGGTGCTCAGGGGTCCATTAGAATTGGGCATCTCTCTTTAACAGCGGGTATAAAGGAGCAGATAAGGACGCAAACCCAGGTATCCATAAGCTGCATAAGCCAGCAGTCCCAAGAAACTCTCTGAGTTGTCTGCTGTTAGATGGGGGTGGTATCTGCTCAATGGATTGTTTTCTGGTCTCAGTGAGCCATCGCTTACTGCCCCTAAGGGAATAGTCCAGGAAGATTACTTCTTGCTGGCAAATTTGGGCTTTTTTGGCAGAAGCACTATACCAGAGTTGAGCAAGCTCGTATAATAATAATTGGGTTCCAGACTCACAGTTTTTCTTGGTGTTGGCTGCCAGTTGCAGGTCATCGACATATTGAAGCAGGGTGACGTCAGGGTGCATAGTTCTGAAGTTGTTGGGGTCTCTGTGGAGGGCTTCATCAAAGAGAGTGGGGGAGTTTTTGAACCCCTGTGGGAGTCTAGTCCATGTTAGTTGACCAGACGTCCCGGTTTCTGGGTCTACCCACTCAAAATCAAATAGCAACTGACTATCTTTATGCAGAGGCAAGCAAAAGAAAGCATCTTTTAAGTCCAGAACAGTATACCATTTCCGCTCATGGTTCAGAGTGCTAAGCAGATTGTACAGATTATGTACTGTGGGGTGAATGTCCTGCACTCTGTTGTAGATCTCTCTTTGGTCTTGAACGGTGCGATAGTCCCCGGTTCCTGGATTTTTATACTGGTAACAGGGCAGTGTTCCAGTTCAAATGACAGGGCCTTAGGACCCTTAAGGCCAGATATTTCTGAATATGGGGCCTTATCCCATCTTTAGCTTTTTTGCTCAGAGGATATTTTTTGACATTGATGGGGGGGCTGAAGTTTTTAACTCCACTGTTATTGGAGGATGTTTCACGGCTACGTGTAACCCAGCAGTTTTTTTCCTAGGCATCTGCGTAATCTGTTATCCATTTCCGGGGTAGCTTGCCTGTTTGATCAGTCTTGGGGGGTTTGACAAGTTGATGTTCATCTTCTACTGACATAGTAAAAGCCGTGACTATAGGAGTTTTTACTGAAAAATTTAGAAATTTCACTTGGGGGCCTTCAGGGTTAAAAGTTATTCTGGCCTGGAGCTTTTTGAGCAGATGTGTGCCCATCAATGGGGTCGGGCATTCTGGGATTACTAGGAACGAGTGATGGATTTTTTCTTTCCCCAGGTCCATGGTCCTCTTAGTTGTCTAAGCCCCATATTTACTCCCATTAGCCCCTTGAACTAGAGTCCTTTTTGTTTGATAGATGGCCCAATGGGGCCTTAAGGGCTGAGTATACTTACCCTGTATCCACTTCAAAGTTTAACCCCCCCAGCGAGTACTTTGTGTTCTTTTGGCCGGGCCAGCTACCTCCAAGGAAGGAGGGGCTGTGTGTGCCGTGGGGTAGTCACCTGGAGGGCGCTGGGCTGGCCTATATTCCTCCAATGGTGGAGAGTCTGAGTCAGCAGCAGGGGAATCACTTAGAGGGTGTTTGGGGTTGGAGGACAAGGGCAGGGCATAAGGAGGGGGAAGAGAGTCCAGTAGAGTCTTGAGACTCAGGGACAACAGAGGGTGGAGGAGGGGGAGCAGAGGGTTTGAGAGATAGAAAAGTGGGAGAACCAGTAGGAGCGGGGACAGGGACAAGGAAAGGCTTCAACCATGGAAGAGGAGATTTGCAGAGGTCCTGCAAACTAAAGATATATTGCTGTTGATCTGGATGGCTATGTGGCCCCGGCTGAAAGACAATATCTCTGAGTTTTTGAATTAGTGTGAAGTAGAAAGATCCTTCTGGGGGCCATCCGACTCCAAAGGTGGGTCATTCTGAGACACATAGAGTCTTCCAGATCTGACGTTTTACTGAAAAAAAGAAGATTCTGAGCCTTTAAGCAGACTTTGGTCCAGTGATCAAGGTTCAGGGACAGAGGCATTGAAGTGTTCTGTCCCATATGAAAGATACACAAATAGTGAAAGCAATGACACACGACACAGACAAGACAAGACAATAAAGACAGGCAATGGACATCCAATACTGAGAACAGGACTGAGTAGCCAGGAAAACCTGATGGGCTGACAATACCGAATCCAAAACAAAATATCACTGAGTTTAGGAGACTATTGTTACTCGGTTTCCCGAGTTCTCTGGGGCGTCCCCCAGAGACGTGGCCTGTGGCTCTGTGACACTTCTGTCAGCCACCGTCAGAGAGAGCTCATGCTCATCACCAATAGCCATTTTGCCCATCCCTAACCTGAAACCTGAAACAAGAAAGTGGCGCCTTACTTAACCTGAGATGAGCCTATTGGGGGTCTCTCGTCCAACGCTGCTGGAACTCGCTGGGGCCCTCAGATGTAATGGTCAGGCGACCATTGGAGGAAGAGACCACCAAGACACTGTCTCATGCAACAGCAAAGCACCCAAAATTCTGGGGCTCAGACCTCACTTGAATAGAGCAGAGAGCACTGAGAACAGCTTAAGCAGAGCTTATATACTTTTCTTGAAGAGGGCAGGGAGGGAAGTTTATTGATGGGTCAGGGCAAGTGGGCGGTTTGCATGTAAACGGGTGAGGGTGTACATTCTGCAGTTTGGCAGTTGGGGGCAGCACATTCTGGGAACAAGATTAGCAAAAAGTTTTCAAGATTTCAAGAGTGTTTTCTTAAGCATACAGAAAAACAGGAAGAGACAAGTACCTATTTTATTTATTTTCAAGAAAGCCTAAATGGAAAGTGAGCATGAATTACTAAAAACATTCATGTCCAGGTTGCCTAATGCTCTCAAATGTCAATTCTATTGGTGACTACATATTTCTTTCTTCCTAAGGTTATATATTCAACCTCAACCCTGTTGAAAATGCCTAATCCTATGACTCACTTAATAATTTGCCTGATTTCCTAAGGTCTCTATTGATATCTCCTTTCCTACATATTTTCCCAAATTCATTATTGTGACTGACACTTAACATGGGCTGACATTAATATTCACTCTCTAACCGAAACCCTATTGGTAAAGAACTTTTTTCCAAATCTTATTCTCACCCTTCTTTCTAAACCTACTGACTATCTTCCTAATTCCACCGACTATCCCTTTTTGACTGGAGGTTCTCTTCGACATTCAATCATCCAAGGTACAACGTCCTATGCCATTGTGTATGGATTTATCTGAGACATTTGTGCAGAAAGTATAACATTGCTAAGTATCCCAATGAAGGTCTCAATGCCCTTCTGGGATGCAAATCTTACCTAGATTTCTGTTTCCATAATTTTAACTCACGTCTATATTCTTATAAATATCACAGATTCCCAATACCATTATTCATCCTGCAGAATGATTCCTAACCCAAATCGAAACTGTTATTAACCGTAACCACACAGTGATCTCTCAATCTAACTTTAGAGAAGAGCAGGGACAGAGTTGGCCTTAAAATATAGGGATGTAGGGGATCTTCCACTTGCTGAGAACCTCAAAGGTCCATGCAGAAATGATCCCTGAAGAAGATGTAGGCAGCTATGAAGGACCTGAGAGAGCAAAAGTCATCTTCCATTGCCAAAAAACCTGGTCAGGATGAAGGGATGTGGCTGAATCAGCCTCTCTCTTAATGTACAGGAGACGGACCAAACCAGGCCTTTGTGGAGCGCTGTTTCTTGGTGCCTTTGATTTATATATCATTCTAACTTGTGAAAATGTCACAGGAAGTAGGGGCAGCCTCCATCTCATGGAACCATTGGAAGCAACTGTTAGGACAATGTGTTTGCCAAGGCAGTGACCTCATTAAATTCCTGAAGGAAGTAACCTACCTCACTTCCTTGGTGATGGAACACTTTAAACTTGGGATCCAGGAAGCCAGGCACTGAGAGCCAATCCAAGTCCCAGTCCCAGTGGGCTCACTTGTTTGGTGTTACTAAGGACAGAATCAGTCTTTCTTGGTACCTACTGATGTGAGGATGGCCACATGCCAGGGACCTTTCCTGAGAAAGTAGGTAGTGGCTCTCCACATGCTCCTGACAACGTCACAGAGTTGGCCAAGGAGACCAGATCTGAGAATGGATAGGCCATATCAGGGGAACATAGTATGACCCACCAGTCAAAGGACACTCTGGATAGTTACAAACCTACTTGGGGGAAGGAGGTGCCTTTGTGGGTGTGGGTGTGAGTGTGTGGTTTTGTCTCATGTTCTGAGAATAGGTAGGAAAGGTGGTTTGTTTGGATTGGAATGGACTTTTTCTAGTAAATTGTTTGACAAGGCGAGTGTTTCTATGTCTGTTTCTCCCACTGTGTCCGTGGTTGTAGACATTAGAAAAGAAAATGTATCAATGGATGTTTCCTGTCTTGTAGAAAGCTTCCCAGCATTCATCCTGCCCAATTAACGCATGGACTGTGACTTGCCTTATGGATGGGCAACACCTACTATCTTACTACGTTTCTGTTTTCTTCCTGAATTCTGGCCACTCTCAAGAATTGGCTCATGGTTTTGTGTCCAAGATATGTACCACCTCCAAGCACTGTAACATGGCCATGTACATGATAACTGAAGGGAATGGGAGGATCTCAGAAAACTCAGATATCAATGTGACCAGTAAAGTCTCAGTGGAGAATCCTTGCTTTGGGCCATTTGCTTACCTATTGCTTCATTGCCCTGAATGTCAGGAAGGTCTTTGCCTCAGGCCACCCCTTTGTGAAGCCTTAAGAAAACAGTTTTCAAATGGAAATGAATGGGCATCACCTGTGGCTCTTTGCTTAATTGCTTCCAAAAGGGATGTGTCTGAATCAGCCTCGTGAACCTGTGTGAGGCTGCTGCTTAGATTCTTAACACCTGATGGATCTAAGGTAAGATTCCATGTGTGCTACAAATACAAAATGGTCAAAATTGCAGTCATTGTGTATGAAGTCTCTCGCCATCTTCTGTAAGGTTCCTGACCTCCATCCTGGCCTGCAAAGGCTAGACCATAGATGCTTGGGTTTTTTCATGACTCCCATTCACATAAAGAATTTATACCTGGCAGTCAGTAGGCCTCAAATTGGAGAAGTGGAGCAGTAATAAGGTCAGGCCTATTTGATCACTCCTGGTTCACAGGAAAGGTGTTTAGGCCACACTGACCTTAGGCAACATAGGGGCGAGGGAGCATATTTTGGACAGGGTCTTGGACTTCACCCCTTTTGGAAACGTCCAGCCAGAGGATTTGATGAGTGTCTACATGGAAGAAGACGAGGGCTATGTGAAAGTGTTTTGGTTTTAATTGTGGTCATTTGTGTGGCAGTTGGAAGACATAACTGTGTCCACCATGGCTTGAACTTTGGTGTGATTCCCCTTAGAGACTGCGTTCTGGACCTGACCTCAGAGAAGAATTGCCATGAATTGTGTTGGGATTTCAGGAGGCCACGCATGAGAGTCCCCATTGGAAACTGAGATATAGGCCCAGGTGGCTCTCCACAGAACACTGGGAATCTCAGCTACGATATCACATGATTTTATTCTGAAAGACTTGGCAACCATAGTTGAGATTCAAAACACACATGGACCTAGCATATTAGACCTCAATGGGCCTGGCTTCATGTGACCTTTTGGCCACTCCATGGGAAGCCTTGCCTGTGAGAGTCCTCCAGAGCTTTCATTGAAATGAAATTCCTCACCATTTAATGGTTCCTGAAAGAATTGAAACTCACAGTGCATCCAACTTCATCCTTGAAAAATGGCTAGATAAATACCATGAAATTTTTGAAATTCTTATGACCAAGTGGCACTGAAGAACATTTGGATGTCCAGTTGCTGATCATGAGTGTACCAGAGAGTGCCTTGATTGACTGGGTTTCATGAAAATGGTGTAGAAGAAAGAATCCTGTATGTTGGCGCCTGCTGAGTAGTGACCCAGAGCTGTGGTGTGCAGTTGTGTCATAAAATATCTCTGGTGGGGCCATTTGGATCTGCCATTGACTTCCAAATGTCTTGTGGCAGACATGGTGCAGCCAGTAATCCCTATATGTCTGATCTCTTCATATAAAGGCATCTTGTTATATTTAGAGGTTTCAGGGCCGTGTTCAGAATCAGGTTGCAATGGTTGAGGGGGCAAGCTATGTGGGATATAAGCCTCATTGGTGGATTCTCCTGGAGACCCTGACCCACCACACGTGTGAGAAATCCCTCCAGCACTGAGTCCCTGTTGATCTCCTTGTATTTCATGAAGCAAATACTAAACCCCCAGTGCAGCAGCAAGAAACACCATGAAATGTGGAAGATGCGCAAATGTCTTCACATACCACATGGGGAGACACTTAGCCTTCAGTGACAACAGTTTCCCTACAAAGAGAGAATTCTGCACTCCTGCCTCATGTTCATTGGAAAATAAGAAACCATGTCCTCCAGGTCACATAGATGCAGACCCAGCTCTGATGGTCTCACTACAAAGAAGCTAAAGCTCCTGACAACAACATATATTTCAAGTGCCCAAGGTCAGGGAGAGTTTCTCAATAAGTTTTAGGCCGGCAGAGCTCCATGTTTGTGGAGTGTTTACCTGTTTGACCAGGACAGGAGAAAAGACCACTGACTCCAATTAAAATCAAATTAAAGCAAGCTTATTATTTTTCCACTGGCTGAGCTGCCTATCCCTCTCAAAATGGCAGAAACAAGACAGCAACCTCACCTTTCCTACAGCCCAGCTTTATAGTCCAGTAAGTTACACAAAAGGGGGGTTACAGATAACAGAACTCAGAGAAGCATCACGCTATTGCTAGTTTACAATTTTTTTTTTTGCTGGCCCCATCATCAGAATTTATGAGGACCATTAGAGACTCACGAGAGTCGTTGTCTGGCCAGAGAAGGCCAATATTTATGAGGTGTCACTAAATTTTCAGAGAGGGCTGCTATCTGGTCAGAGAGCCAGGCATGGGTGAGTTCAAGGCACGGACAGGCATTCCAAGCAGATTCAGAATTTGCAGTAATTTATAGGAAAGCAAAATTATCTTTTCATGACTTTGTGGCAAGATGGCTCCCAATTTTAATAAATGATCAGGTTGGGTTTATCATTCCAACCCCCATTTTTTTTTGCTTTTTAATATTTTTTAAATTAATTTTTATTGTAGGTTGTTCAAAACATTACATAGTTCTTGATATATCATATTTCACACTTTGATTCAAGTGGGATATGAGCTCCCATTTTTACCCCATATACAGATTGCAAAATCACATCAGTTGCAGAACCATTGATTTACATATTGCCATTATGGTGTCTGTTGTATTCTGCTGCCTTTCCTATCCTCTACTATCCCCCCTCCCCCCTCCCCTCCCCTCTTCTCTCTCTACCCCCTCTACTGTAGTTCATTTCTCCCCCTTAAATTTTTCTCCTTTCCCCTCACTTCCTCTTTTATGTAATTTTGTATACCCCTGAGGGTCTCCTTCCATTTACATGCAATTTCCCTTCTCTCTCCCTTTCCCTTTCACCTCTCATCCCTGTTTAATGTTAATCTTCTTCTCATGCTCTTCGTCCCTACTCTGTTCTTAGTTACTCTCCTTATATCAAAGAAGACATTTGGCATTTGTTTTTAAGGGATTGGCTAGCTTCACTTAGCATAATCTGCTCTAATGCCATCCATTTCCCTCCAAATTCTATGATTTTGTCATTTCTTAATGCAGAGTAATACTCCATTGTGTATAAATGCCACATTTTTTTTATCCATTCGTCTATTGAAGGGCATCTAGGTTGGTTCCACAGTCTTGGTATTGTGAATTGTGCTGCTATGAACATGGATGTAGCAGTGTCCCTATTGTGTGCTCTTTTTAGGTCTTTAGGGAATAGACCGAGTAGGGGAAAAGCTGGATCAAATGGTGGTTCCATTCCGAGCTTTCCAAGAAATCTCCATACTGCTTTCCAAATTGCCCGCACCAATTTTCAGTCCCACCAGCAATGTACAAGAGTACCCTTTTCCCCACATCCTCGCCAGCACTTGTTGCTGTTTGACTTCCTAATGGCTGCCAATCTTACTGGAGTGAGATTTGCAACAAAATGAAACTGAATCCCTTACTCTCACCATGCACAAAAGTTAACTCAAAGTGGATCAAGAAACTTGATATCAAATCAGAGACATGGCATTTGATAGAAGAAAAAGTTGGCTATGATCTACATACTGTGGGGTCGGGCTCCAAATTCCTCAATAGGACACCCATAGCACAACAGTTAATAACTAGAATCAACAAAAGGGACTTACTCAAACTAAAAAGTTTTTTCTCAGCAAAAGAAACAATAAGAGAGGTAAATAGGGAGCCTACGTCCTGGGAACAAATCTTTACTCCTCACACTTCAGACAGAGCGCTAATATTCAGAATATACAAAGAACTAAAAAAATTAGACAATGAGATAACGAATAACCCAATCAACAAATGGGCCAAGGACCTGAACAGAAATTTCTCAGAGGAGGACATACAATCAATCAACAAGTATATGAAAAAATGCTCACCATCTCTAGCAGTCAGAGAAATGCAAATCATTCCCCCTTTTTTAATGTGTCCCTTCCAAATTTTTGATAGGGTAGGGAAAGAGCAATGAGGGAATTTTAATCCCTCAGGTAACAGTCTCCAAATTTTTAGAACTCACCCAAAATTGGATTCCTGGTTTTACCTGACTTAATTAATTACTTATATTGATATTCTATTTATTTTTGGCTCCATAGTTGTAAGACGAGAGGCGTCACTCATTTTGGCTTCTTCTGAGCTGAGAGAGAGTGACGTGAGTGGGCACAGTATAAGGGACATGAGTTGCTTTTTAGAAGTCAGTTGAGGAACATGAGTTGCCTTTTAGAAATCAGTTCGTTTTGAAGTCTGGTTGGGGAAGAACAGGTTGTAAATTCATCTGGGGATGGGTTCTTCTGTGTGAGAAACAAGAACCATGAGTACTGAAAAAATGTTGCAGCAGCTGGAACATGTCACTGTATAGAAGTTCCCTCAGCAGGCTTTAATATTCCCAGTTATCAGGACTGTCAACTTAATATTTAACATTTAGTGTTACAGTTATCCCTCTCCATAAGATACAGTTTAATGATTTAATATCATCTGATCTTGCAAAATCATTTTACTAGTATGACCTCTGTTTGTAATAGAGAAACCTTTAATTCTGTTACTCAGGGCTGGATAATCGTACTAGCAAACACCAACCCTACCTGTAGGTTAGGAATATCTGTAGGCCTTAAACTAAAAATTTCTGCCTCTGGCAGCTCCTCTTGATAGTCTCTTTTTATAGTTATCAGGCATTCCTTTCTGGGAATCCTTCTTTGTAGCCTCCAGTCTTACTTATTTTGGGAGGCTAACATAATGTGTATAAAAAATTATTATTATTATTATTAATATTATTTAAAATGCCCAGGAATGGCTGTATTTTGGTTTTAACTGTCTTTCCTAAGTGTTTATCATGAAACAGTCAAACTGACTTTTGTTTCTATCTATTGTTAACAGTCAGCTGAGCTTTTATGGGAGTCATTCCTGGGGAAACTTGAGAGCAGCTTCTCAGTTCTGCTAGTGCCATTTGCGCTAGGTGGGTCCAGGTCTTGCTTGACCATGTGGCTACCCTTGGAAGCATCAGGGATGTCTCCCTTCTCTGATGACTCTCCTCTTCTTAGCAAATGCACTGATTGGCTTTCTGTTCTCCAGGGGTCTCATTAATCTCCCTAATTGGGAAGATATGAGGCCCAGAGTTGCAAAGGTCTTTGAGAAGTCCCTTGTTCCCTGGATTCAGACTGACTCAGAGGGCAAGAGCCAAATATTGGTTTTCTTGTCCCTTTTCATGTAACTTTAATATAAATCCTAATCTTAATCATCCAGCAAATAAATTTTAACAGCCTTATATTAAGAGTACTGGGCTTTAATGTCTATAACTTTATAATTATTTATCTTTTTTTATTAACTGGGATCTGTATTATTCTGTCTGTCTTGTAGGTGATGACTTATTATCTTAAATTAACCCATGTTGTGTTCTTAAAGCAACACTTCTGTAAAACACTAACAAGGAATCTTTAGATCACTTATAAGGAAATTACAAAATAAAATTTTTTTACAAGAGTAAAAATACTTAGTTCGTGTAATAGCTACCCTGAAGTTTTCAGCTGAGTTATACATTATATCCCCTGTTTGAGATCCTAGAAATCTTGACAGAAAAAAAAACAACTTTTGAACATAACTTTAAATGAAATAATATCTGACCTACTGCTTTCGTAGTCATTCTCACATATAGTAAGATGGGACACAGAGCCTTATCTCAGGTAAGGCAGGGCTCTTTATAAAACTTAAGTGTTTTACTTCTAAAGATGATCTTTGTTTTTTTAAATATCATTTTACAAAGATTACATATATTATTTGAGGTCACATGAACATTAGTTAACACCATATGATATCACATTTAAAACATGAATTTAAGAAAGGCTGAAAGTTTTTAACCTTTATATAGATTAGACTCTCATTAACATAAAAATACATTTAAATTGTTCCTTAATGTAAAAAGTAACATACAACTTTACATATCTTATTGATAAGAAGTAAATGAATGCCCAATATATTTTTTTACCATACAACTTCAGAACACCAGCTTGAAATAATGCTCTTTTAAAGTTTCTACCTTACAGATTCGTATACCTGAAAGATATGAGCACATTAATAGCATCACAATTACATTGAAGTTTCTACATTAACCAAGTTTAGCTTTTAAATAAATGGCAGTACAGTGCTCTAAAATAACAGTTCTTATTTAATCAGTTGTTTAATTTTTATGGTTGCTTGCTCTAGAAAAAATAAAACTTAATAAACACAATGTTATGGGTAAACTTATGTTTTAAGAAATTTTTGTCTCTTTAACACATGACTGATTATTACAATCTTATACAGACATTAGTACAAACTTATACAGACCTTAGTAAATCAATCAGATATCTAACAAAAGTACTCATGAATGAGTAATCCCATATCAAATTTACTTTACTTATTTATCAATATATTAGACAAATATATTGAACAGTGTAAACCATTTTTTTGTTGAAGGAAAAGTCTTAGAACCAAGGCATATTAGAACATTTGTAGACATTAATATTTTATTAGATTTTTGAACACCTAGAAAAACTTGTAAGCTTAAATTTAAAGACATTTATTTTTATCTCTTTATCCAATTTAAATTCAACTATTTAAATCACTTGAATTAAAGATCTTTGGATCCACTTTTTAAAATTTGTTTTTATGAGCGTTTTTGTTTTAATGAGTGCTCTTTATAAATGTTAATTTGTGTATCATATATATGATATACGGACAAATGAATATATAGACATACAACACATACCAAAATTGTGCACACATAATAATAGTAAAGGCCTTGTAGCTTTTCCAGGTGAAATATCCATTGCAATGTTTCAAAAACTACACAGTTAGTCAAAGATAGAACTGGTCAGAAAAACATCATCCTAGGTCTTTAGGATCAAAATCATGAGCTCAAAAAAAAAAAAAAATAAAGAATCTAAGGAAAAAATAAGAGTCCTAGAAAAATTGACTGGCCATTAATTAGTAAATACCATACAATTTAATTTTTTTAGGCCTCAGATCACTCTCCTACTGAGCTTGCAGGCCTCTTTCATTTGCCATTCAACATAAGTCCTGGCTGAGGTCTGGAAGGAGCAGGAAAAAGCTGCTATTCTGAGCAGACACCTCAGGCCTAAGGCATTTCAACCATAATTTTCAGGTTCAGATGTTGAAAATTATAATACAATTTTAAGACAAAATTCACAAAATTTTATGATACAAGTTTAAGACACAGTTTACAAAATTTTACATCTTTATATCTTGTTTTGTCAACAGATACCATACTATGATTTACTATCCTTGTCCAAATTAATGCACTGGTAGACACAGTGACATTTTCCCAGGCTACCCAATTAAAAATTGGTGAAAAAAAAGCCTGAATGATTGGGAAGTTACTTGCCAACTTGGAAGTAGAGTTCTCTAGTTTTCCATCCTAAGTATTTAAGTTCTCTGCCATGAATTATCTGAAATCATAAACTAAACAATTTCCTAAACCCGACTTTTAACTGCAAGATTGTGCAATGCTTCAAAAACCCATTCAGATGCCAGATTGTTACAATAAAACATCATCATTTAGATACACATTCAGCTAAGATCATTCCCAAGAAATGATTTATAATATCAACACATTATTGCACATGTCTTAAAGGGCCAGAAACAAAGACACAAGACAGACTGAAAGGAGCTCCAGACTATGGCTTACAGACAGAAGCCTTTAAACCAGAGCAGATAAGAGAAAAATCTCCTACACCAGTGGCACCATAGATTTTCCCACAAGGTAACCAGATGTTTTCACAGAGGGACAACCTGAAATGTAAAATCAAGGGTCTCCATGGTGACTTTACTGTATTTAGTGTCCCCTTTTTCTTTTTCTCTTTTTTAAGAAAACAGAGATGGCAAAATCCTTACAGTGCAGGGAAGGAAGTAGGTAATTCTCTGAAGCAACAGGGCTTGGGCAGCTGCTGGAAGTCCCTCAGTCCCTTCTTTCACTTACAGGATTAGCTCCTCTTGTTCGGTTCCACCCCAAGCACGCTCCGTCTCCTAACATTTCAGTAGTCAGCTCTCAAAGAGTTCCGGGGTGTGGGGGGTACCAAAAATTGTAACTTAAAGTTTGGTTCCTGATTTTGAAGCCAATTAATACCAATTTAATAATGAGGACAGGGTTTGAGAAAAAGAAAAAGGGAGATTTACTGCTTTGCTAACAAAGGAGAAAAACAGGGGTCTCTGCCCAATGGTTGTGATTCTATCGATCTGAAGGGACAAGGGGTTTTAAGGAGTTTCACGTGTTAACCTGGGAGATACTCAGTTCTTAGGTCCCCAGCAGGCATTGCCCTCTGCAGTGGGTGTGCTCCAGGCAGCCAGCTAGGGGTTTCTCTCATCCTGCTTAACAAAGGGTATTAAAGTTCATCACAGTTCTTTAAAACACAGTCCAAATGGGTGTCAGTTTACTTGCTTTATTACCCATTTTCAGTTAAGTTTTACCACAGAAATCACACAACAAAACACACTAAAACAAACCAAAAAAAAAAAAAAACATATGAAACACAGAACAAAACACACAAAAAAACAGAAAACCAGCGCAGAAACAGAAAAACAGAGGAACTATGCAACGTCTTGCTAAAGCTCTGGGATAGGAGCTCCTGCGTGCCCATTGGCACCTCTCTATGCTTTCAGAGGAATTCCCTACAGAACATAACAGAGGACAGAATGATTCTCGTTACTGTACCAGACAGGAGTATATGTGTGTCTCCCCAGGACACCACTCTGTCATCAGAAGAGATCTCCCTTAACCGGATATCAGATGTTATATAGGCGCCAGTTACCTATGGAGGCCTCCTCCACCATGTGCTTGCTAATAGTTTTAGGGCGGTGGTTCACTGCAGTGCTCCCTGGACCAAAATCTCACACCAAGGCCTTGGAAATTGCCTCTTCATGCCAGAGCCCTGGAGGGAAGGCCAGCTTCAGAATTTCCAGTAGTCTGGTCTTGTGATCTATTGGGGCAGGGTCATCTCGATGGGAAACTACAAAATATTACACCAGGATGCAAGAAAAGACCACTGACTCCAATTAAAATCAAATTAAGGCAAGCTTACTATTTCAAAGTGGATCCAAAGATCTTTAATTCACGTGATTTAAATGGTTCGATTTAAATTGGATAAACAGATAAATATAAATGTCTTTAAATTTAAACTTACAAATTGTTCTAGGTGTTTAAAAATCTAATAAAATATTAATGTCTTCAAAAGGTCTAATATACCTTTGTTCTAGGACTTTTTCTTCAACAACAACAAAAAAAATGGTTTAAACAGTCTCCTACTCTAAGCCATTTTCTACCATCAATGGACCCTTCAGGGGGAAACCATGGACACAATTCTCCTATGTATGAAAAGAATAATTTTAAGTCCTTTTTCTTAACATGTGCCCCCTATGTCTTGAGGGCCTCCTTGAGGCCTGACAAAAACAAATCATGTGACGAAACTGCTTGTCCCATGGTGGGTCACTCACCATGTGTCATCCCCACTCTCCTCCTGGATCTGTCTTTCGGTGGTGTCTGCTGAGGCAATCGCAAGCTCCGCTTTTTTAAGTCTTCCCTGAGGACAGGTTTCCCCCTCAGTCAAAGGCTCGAGCCCCTATTGATCCTCAGGCAGAGGATCAAAAGGCATATGTCATGATGGCCTTCATTGGGCAAGCTGCCCTGGATATTAAAAGAAAGTTACAACTCTTAGAGGGATCACAAGATATGACTTTGGGAGATTTAGTCAGAGAAGCCGAGAAAGTATACTATATGAGAGAAACAAAGAGAAAGAAAGTGAGCAAAGGGAAGATGAGAGATGCAAAAGACAGACTAAGGCATTGACTAAGGTCCTGGTCACAACAATAAATAGGCCAGAAATTAACAAACAGGAAGACAGGAATGGAAACCTGGGCGCACGCCAGAGGCCACAATGGAGTTTAACTCAGCATTAAAAAATGGCAAAATCATAGAATTTGCAGGGAAATGAATGGCATTAGAGCAGATTATGCTAAGTGAAGGAAGCCAATCCCTAAAAATCAAATGCCAAATGTCTTCTTTGATATAAGGAGAGTAACTAAGAACAGAGTAGGGATAAAGAGCATGAGAAGAAGATTAACATTAAACTGGGATGAGAGGTAAGAGGGAAAGGGAGAGAGAAGGGAAATTACATGGAAATGGAAGAAAACCCTCAGGGTTATACAAAATTACGGGCAAGAGGAAGTGAGGGGAAAGGGAAAAATACAAGGGGGAAAATAAATTACAGTATAGGGGGTAGAGAGAGAAGATGGGAGGGGAGGGGAGGGGAGGGGGGATAGTAGAGGATAGGAAAGGCAGCAAAATACAACAGACACTAGTATGGCAATATGTAAATCAATGGATGCGTAACTGATATGATTTTGCAAACTATATACTGGATAAAAATGGGAGTTCATAACTCACTTGAATCAAAGTGTGAAATATGATATATCAAGAACTATATAATGTTTTGAACAACAAACAACAAAAGTTAAAAAAACACATGGAGAACTATTTCAACAAAAAATTGACTAGATTTATAACTCCAATTCTACATAATGCAAAAGGCAAGTCCAATTATACACCATGCCTCCTCTGAAATGCTTGTATGTCTATTCATTTTGGGTTATTTTTCTCCATTATATTAGGATTAGGAGTCAGAATATAGAGTCTAGTAGGGTATGGGTTAGTGGGAGTGATTCAGTATTTCGAATGAAAATTAGGAAAATCAATCCAATGTTTATGCAAATATGTGCTAAAATAATCATCCCACTCTCATCAAGAACAATGCCTTGACATTACCTTCGCCCCAAGTTAGACACAATTAGAGGAGAAGAGTTAGAAAATCTATAAATACTTATCTGGAATGGAATATGCTCAGGAGTTCACAACTTTGGGGGTGGTAGAAGAGTTTCCAAAAGTAAGGGACAGGGTAAACACTTCACAAACATGGTGCTCTGCTGACCGGAAGACTTATGAGAAACTGCCTCTGAGTTTGGGCACTGGATATATATGTTGTAGTCAGGAGCTTTAGCTTCCTTTGCAGTGAGACCATCAAAGCTGGGTCTGCATCTATGTAACCTGGTGCACATGTTTTCTTATTCTTTAATGAACATGAGGCAGTAGTGCAGAATTCTCTCTTTGTATGTAAACTGTGGCCAATGGGGGCTAAGTGTCTTCCTGTGTGGACTCTGAAGCCATGTGGTCATCCTCCATTTTTCATGGTCTTTCTAGCTGCTGCAATGGGAGTTTGGTGTTTGCTTCACGAAATACAAGTAGTTCAACTGGGACACAGTGCTGGAGGGAGTTCTGTCATGTGTGGTGGGTCAGGGTCTGCCAGGAGAATGCACCAACCAGTCTTATATCCAACATAGACTTCCCCCTTGTCCCTAGCAACTTGATTCTGAACATTGCCCTGAAACCTCTCCATATAACAAGATGCCTTTACATGCAAGGGTCTGCTGGCTGCACCATGTCAGTCAAAAGCCATTTGGAAGCCAATGGCCAATCCACATGACACCAACACAGATGTTTAATCACACACCTGCTCACCACTGTTCTAGGCCCACTACTCAGCAAATTCCAACTTACTGGCATCTCTGTTCTACACCATTTTCATGAAACCCAGTGATTCAAGGCACTGTCTGGTACACTCATGATCAGCAACAGGACATCCAAAGGTTCTCCAGTGCCACCTGGTCATGGGAATTTCAAAAATTTCATGGTATTTATCTAGCCATTTTTAAAGTATCAAGTTGGATGCACTGGTTTTTCAATTCATTCAGGAACCATTAAATGGTGAGGATGAAAGCTCTGGAGAACTCTAAAAGGCAACGCTTCCCAACGAGTGGCCAAAATGTCACATGAAGCCTGACCCATTGATGTCTACTCAATGTGAGTTCAATATGTGTTTTGACTCTTTACTGTGGTTGCCAAGTCTTTCAGAATAAAATCGTCTTATATCCTGGTGGAGATTCCCAGTGCACTGTGGAAAGACACCCTGAGACTAGATCTCAGTTTCCAAGGGCGACTCTCATGTGTGGCCTCCTAAAATCCCACCAAAATTAATGGCAATACTTCCCTGAAGTCAGTTCCAGAACTCAGTCTCTAAGGGGAATCACACCAGAGTTCAGGTCCAGGTGTACCCAGTCATCTCTTCCAACCAGCACACAAATGACCACAATTAAAACCAAAACACTGCCACATGGCCCTCATCATCTTCCATATAGACACTCATCGTAACCTCTGAATGGAATTTTCCATGAGGGGCGAAGCCCAAGACAGTTTCCAAAATAAACTCCCTTGCCCCTCATTTGCCTAAAGTCAGGGTGACCTAGACACCCTTCCTGTGAACCAGGAGTGATCAAATAGGCCTGCCGTTAATACTGTTCTGATTCTCCAATTTAATCCTACTGATTGTCGGGTATAAATCCTTTATGTGAGTTGGAGGCAATAGAACACCCAAGCACACATGGGATCTTTCTTAAGATCTATCACCTTCTGAGAATCAAAGCCCCAACCTCACACAGGGCCAAGAGGCTGATTCAGACACATCTCTTTCCAATGCAATTAAGCAAAGATCCACAGGTGATGCCCATTCATTTCCATTTGAAAAATGTTTTCTTCAGGCTTCAGAAAGGGGTGGCCTGAGGCAAATACCTTCCTGACATTCAGGGCAACATAACCATAGGTAAGCAAATGGGCCAAAGCAAGGTTTTTAAACTGAGACTTTACTGGTTACACTGATATCTGAGTTTTCTGAGATGTTCCCATTCCCTTCAGCTATCCATTACATGGCCATGTAACAGATTTTGGAGGTGGTACATATCTTGG
This sequence comes from Callospermophilus lateralis, assembly GCF_048772815.1. Taxonomy (NCBI): domain Eukaryota; kingdom Metazoa; phylum Chordata; class Mammalia; order Rodentia; family Sciuridae; genus Callospermophilus; species Callospermophilus lateralis. The sequence continues at coordinate 1,379,216 of NW_027513534.1, read as the reverse complement.
CCACAAAACCATGAGCCTATTCTGGAGAGAGGCCAGAAATCAAGATGTGTAGAGGACCTTAGGAAGATAGTAGGTGTTGCCCATCCATAAGGCAAGCCACAGTCCATTTATAAAGTGGGCAGGAGGAATGCTGGGAAGCTTCCAACTAGACAGGAAACCTCCATTGATGCATTCTCTTTTCTAAAGACTACAACCACGAACACAGTGGATACACAGACATAGAAACACTCGCCTTGCCAAACGACTTCCTAGAAACAGTCAACTCCAAACCATACAAACCACCATTCCTACCTATTTTCAGAACATGAGACAAAACCACAAACTCACATCCACATCCACAAAAGCACCTCCTTCCCCCAAGTAGGTCTGTGACTATCTGGAGTGTCCTCTGACTGGTGGGCCATACTATGTTGCCCCAAAATGGCCTGGCCTGTCTCAGATCTGTTCTTCTTGGCCCACTCTACGAAGTTGTCAGCAGGCAGCATTGAGCCAATACCTGCTATCTAGGGAAAGGCCCCTTTTCTGAGCTCTACTGGCATTTGGCCATCCTCATATCATTAGGTACCAAGAAAGACTGACTCTGTCCTTGGTAAATCCAAACAAGTTCGACCACTGGGACTGGGACTGGGACTGGCTCTGGGTGCCTGGCTTCTTGGATCCCAATTTCAGAGAGTTACATCACCAATGAAGTTAGGTAGGTCACCTCCTTCAGGAACTGAATGAGATCACTGCCTTGGCAACCACTTTGTCCTAACAGTTGCTTTCATGGGTCTCATGAGATGGAGGCTGCCCCTACTTCCTGTGACACTTTGACAAGTTTGAATGGTATATCAACAATGGCCTCCCGGGAACACCTCTCCACGCAGGTCTGGTTTGGTCCATCTTCTCTACATTAAGAAAAGAGAGGCTGATTCATACACATCCCTTCGTTATCACAAGGTGTTTGCCATGGAAGATGGCTTTTGCTCTCTCAGGTCCTTCATAGCTGCCTACATCTTCTCCAGGGATCATTTCTGCATAGAAATTTGAGGTTCTCAGCAGGTGTAAGATCCCCTACATTCCTGTATTGTAAGATGAACTCTGTCCCTGCTCTTTTGTAATGTTAGACTGAGGCAAGAGTGTATGGTTAGGGATAATAACAGGATCGATTTGGTTTAGGAATCATTCTGTGGGATGAATAATGGTATTGGGAACCTGCAATATTTATAGGAATACAGAGGTGAAATATAAGTATGTAAACAGAAATCTAGGTGAGATTTGAAGCTCAGAAGTGCATTGGGCAATTGATTGCGATACATAGCTTTAAATTACGTTCTGCACACATGTCTCAGATAAGTCGATATACAATGCCATAGGACTTGTACCTTGGATGATTGAATGTAGAGGAGAACATCCACTCAAACAGAGATAATCAATAGGATCAGGAAGATAGTCAGTAGATTTTGGAACAAGGGTGAATTTAGTATTTGTACCAAAAGTTCTTTAGCAATTGGGTTTTGGTTAGAGAGTGAATATCAATGTCAGCACATGTGAAGGGTCAGTCACAATGATGAACTGGGGAAAATATGTAGGAAAGCCGATATCAATAGAGACATTAGGAAAACAGGCAAAGTACAGGGTGAGTGATAGTATTAGACATTTTCAACAGTTTTGAGGTTGAATATATTAGGAAGAAACAAATATGTAGTCACCGATAGGATTGACATTTGAGAGCGTTATGCAAGCTGGACATGGATGTTTTTAGTAATCCATGTTCAGTGTCCATTTAGGCTTTGGTACAATCACACGTGTGAATTTTGCATTTTGCGTCCAGAATATTACTGTGATAACATGCATATTTAGATCAGGTGACATGAGTATTTCTTCCTCTATTACTGGGAGCAATATTTTGAAAACGTATAAATTAGTATTGGGGGTACAAAGAGGTGTACCCTGTGTCTATGAATATAGATAATGCATGAATAGACCATACTGTGAATAAATAATATAACTGGTTCCACTTTAAATCATGAATTGAATTGATATCAGAAAATATATAAGAAATCTTATATTGATATACAATCATTCATTCCAAACAGTTATACATCTAATTGTGAAATGATAGTTATGGTTTATCATGAAGGGTGTGTGAGTTTTGCTTAAACAATTATAAAGAAAATCGGAAATAATATGTTTGGAAAGAAGTCTCACGAATAGACCAGTTAAGAAACCTGGAGTAATGCATGTGTTCTGAAGCAGGAAGTGATTGAAAGTGAAACAAATGCCTATAAATTTGCCAACTTGTGCAAGAAATATATACCCTCTGATGTGCATAAACCGAAGAAATAGTAATGTACCAGTGTTGAATAAAAATGAACATCAAAATACAAATCATGTCCCATAAGAGTCTACTTGCATTGCTGTTAAACTGGGGCAGTTACTGTAGAAATATTAGGATAATGCCGCAGTCTTGCTGGGCACAATCAGGAGCCACTTGTCAAAAGAAACTAACTTTATTTTTAAAACCACACACGCCAAACAAAACAGCCTCTCAGGAAAAACCCTCAGAGCCCCAACTGCCACCACTGGCTTCCCAAAAGCCTCTTCCTCCCACACAAGCCTCTCTCCACCTCCCACAATCCTCCTGCTCTTGAGGCCGATTGGCTAGGTCATGTGGGCAAAGCCAAATAAGTCCCCTAATGAGCAACTCCGTGGTCTGAAAGGGCAGGGAAACAGCCCAATGAGCATCACCGCAGAGGAGCCAATCAGCTAGATGTTGCTGTGAGCCAATCATCAGCCAGCAGCTGGAAGTTTGCTGGCTTCTGGAATTTTGCTGGGGCCCCTTCGGATGTGGCTCTCAACATCTCCCCCTCTCTGTTTAAACAACACACATGTGGCTTAGGGACAGTGCCTGCCTTAGGTTGTCCAATAGTACATATGGTCCTTACCCGTTAAGTTGGTACCATTGCAATTGGATCTTACCCATCACTGACTACCGGTCCAGTTTACAGCAACACCTGTGGAGAGGTCTTTGTACCACCGGGGGGTGGTGAGGTTCTTTGCCTCACCTCTAATGGCCCCCAAACATTAGCTGGACGATAATGACACACAGAAGAGAGGAAGATACACCAAGCCAATTGACAGCTCCTTTTGGAAAAATTGTACCACCGATGACATCATCAGCAAATATACCCGAACACTACCACAAGTCGCTGCACAAACAGGTAGTTTACAATGCATACAGGAGAGTTCTCAATGTGTCTAGGCAAGTTCTGCAAGCATTTCAGTGATGGCTATTGCAGAAGCTGTAGATTGGTTTTATCTTTGATTTCACCAGCACTGGGATGAAGATAGGAATTTTGGCAATAATGGCTAAAGAAAAATTATGTAACATTCCAGAAGGCACTGAAAGAAAACAATTTTCTTAACTATTTACATTGTCTTGAAGATAATTATTAAATATAATGAAAAGGAAAGGTGAAAGAAAGGAAACAGATCTGTTAACCTCCTTTTTTTCAAATTTTAAAACAAACCTCAACAGCTCTTTACCCAATTTAAATTAAACCATTTAAATAATGTGAATAAAAAAATATTTGGATCCATTTTTTTTATGAGCGCTCATCATATATCATATATGGACATACGAACATTCAAACATATAACACAAAACACAAGTGTGCACACATAATATAATACATACAACACATAACCTAATAGTAAAGGCCTTATAACTTTTTACACGTGAAATCTCCATTGCAATGTTCAAAAACTCTTTTGTCAAAAAATAGAACTGATCAGCAAAACATTAAACTAGGTCTGTATGAGCTCAAAAAACAAAATAGAATGTGGGAAAGGGCAATAATAAAATAGATAATGAAAAAAGCATCCTGGTTCTATCTCAGATGTAAGGTTAGTCAAACTGGAATTTTGGATATCAGCTGATAAGGCCTTGAGTCAAATCATCTTCTTTTTGGATGTGCCCTGATATGTCTTATAAAGAATAGATCTTTTCTGTCCCAGATTAGACTTTTTATATTGGAAAATAAAGAGAAAACAGTAGAGAAAGGAGAAATCTTACCAGCAACTTTAAGGGATACTATAGCATTAACTATATACTGACTATCGGAAAATAAATTAAATACAGAATATTTAAATATCTCAAAAGCTTGTAATACTGCATTAAGCTCTACCTTTTGAGCTGATTGTTTGGGTACTAAAAATTTATAAGTTTTATCAGGTATAACTATTGCTGCTGTACCATTATTTGATACATCAGTGAATATATTTGAAGCATTCATGATAAGTGTTTTTCTTCTCAATTTTGGAAAAATTACAGGATGCGATGACCAAAAAGAAAATAAAGGGTTAGATGGTAAGTGGTTATCAAATGAAACATTAGATTGGACCATGATTATTGCCCAAGTATTTAACTCATTAGCTAACTCATCAATTTGATTCAGAGTATATGGAGTAAAAATTTTATTGGAAGAAATTCCAAACACTCCCTTTGCTGCTTTAATTCCTTTGAGTATTAATTATCCTAAAGCCTCAGGATACCTAGTAAGAATAGTGTAAGGAGAATAAGATAAATGTATCCATAATAATGGACCTTCTTGCCAAAATACTCCTGTAGGAATATTTTTTGTTGGTAGTACAATAAATAATAAAGGCAAACTTATATCAATTCTATCCAAATGCATATTTTCCATATATGTTTCATTGATTTTTATTGCCTTTCTTGCTTCAGGTGTTAACATGCAGGGTGAATTTTTATCTGATAGACCTTTTAGGATATCAAATAAAGGTCCCAACTCTCCTGTTGGTATACCTAGATAAGGCCTTATCCAATTAATGTCTCCTAATAACTTTTGAAAGTCGTTATGTGATTTGAGTTGATCTACTCGTATTTGAATTTTTGGTGGACTGACCATGGTTGAGGATAACAGAACTCCTAAATAATTAATTGGAAAATTTAATTGTACTTTATCTATTGCTATCTCTACATTATAATTTTTAATAAGTTTGTAAGTGTGGCGTAACTTTCTAGCAATGTGTTTTTAGCTTTGTGTGCTAATAATACATCATCCATATAGTGAAATATTTGTGTTCAGAATTTTGATTTCTAAGTGGCTGGATTACTTTGTTAACATAAATATGACACATAGTTGGGCTGTTAGCCATCCCTTTAGGGAGTACTTTTCATTCATATCTCTGATCAGGACCTTCATGATTCAGTGCAGGGATAGTAAAAGCAAAACCTGGACTATCCTTAGGATGAATTATAATTGAAAAAAAAACAATATTTAATATCTATAACTAAAACATACCAGGTTATTGGCAAAGCAGACAATTGAGGAATCCCTGATTGAGCAGGTCCCATAATAACCATCTCATTATTAATGGCTCTAAAATCTTGCAATAGTCTCCATTTACCAGATTTCTTTTTGATGACATAAATGGGAGTATTTTGGGGATATACAGTCGGTTGTATATGTCCTTCTGCTAATTGTTGTTTTACCAGGTCATGGACTGCTTGTATCTTTTCTTCAGTCAGGGGCCACTGAGGAACCCATACTGTCTTTCTGATTTTCAGGTAATTTTTATTGTCTCAGTGGCCCTTTCTGAAAATCCAACCCATGTCTCTCTGTTCCTTGATGTATTTGTATTGGTGCTGCTATGACTTATTCTTGTTTTTCTAATCTTTTTTCTTTCCTAAAACCTTGTCTAGTCATAATAGTGGCTGCATTTTGGTTGATGTTATTTGTTAATGTCAAACCTAATTGATCTAGGACATCTCGTCCCCATAAATTTATGGGAGGATGATCCAATTCATATGGCTGTATAGTTCCTTCACATTCTTTAGGATCATTCCTATCTAATACCATTTTACTTCTATGGGGATTAGTCGCCACTTATAGGCCTCGAAGCGTTTGAGTGGCTTGTTGTAATGGCCCATGTTTTTGCCATTCTTGACGAGAGATGATGCTAATGTCTGCACCTGTATCCAGTAGCCCATTCAATTCATGCCCTTGAATATTTAGTTTTAGCATGGGGCGAGAATCTAAATTTAAAGAAAGCATAGCCAAATCTACACCTGTGGAGCCTAATCCCTTGGAACATCTTTCTACAGTACGACTGGAAAATTTATCATATAGGCTGGGTATTATTAGTAACTGTGCTATTCTATCTCCTTGTGAAATTACTGATATGTCCTTTGGAGAACTGGCTATAATTTTTATTTCACCTTCATAATCGGGATCAATCACCCCAGGACTTATCATAAGTTCTTTTAGAGTAGAAGAGCTGCATCCCAATAATAAGCCCATGGTTCCTTTGGGAAGAGGTCCTTTTACCCCTGTGGGAATGATTTGAACTCCCATCTCTGGAGTTAGTACTGATCTGGCAGAGGCACAGATGTCCAACACTGTGCTCCCTCTGGTTTGTCTGATGAGGGATCTGATGGACAATGTGTCCTGGGCACTACCCTGTTGGGGTTGCTGGGTTCCTCCAGTGCTCTGTATATTTGTGGTTTGGGGCCCCGGAGCATTGGAACCCCCTGTCCATTTATTTGGCAATTGAGCCCAATGCCTTTCTCCATGATATCGTGGATAAACACCTGGTCCTTGTTCATTTTTTGATAATTGAGTACCCTCTATGGTGGTTTGAGAACAGCACTCATTAGCCCAATGTCTCCCTCTATGGCATTGTGGCCAAATACCTGGTATTCTACTCCTTTGATACCTAATATTGTTAAACCCTCCTTCTATGGGCCAATTCCTTTTAAAATGTCCTGTTTCTTCACATTGGTAGCATGTTCTTGGTCTGGCATCTAAAGCCTGTTTTACTGTAGCTGCCACAATTTGCCCTTGTTCATTAATGTATCTGGCAACTAAAGCCTGTTTTACTGCAGCTGCCATGACTTGCTCTTGTTCATTAATGTCTCTACATAATTAAATCAATGTGTTTAAATCTTCATTTTTCCATGGTCTAATGATATCTCTGCAACAACGATTCGCTTGCTCATAAGCCAGTTGTTTTAGTAATGGCATTGCTTGTTCTGTATTCCCAAAAACTCTGGTAGCTCTTTGAATAAGCCTATCTACAAATTCAGCATAAGGTTCATTAGCTCCTTGTATTACCTTAGATAATTGACCTTGTAAACCTCCATGTTCTTGTAAAGTCTTCCATGCCTTAATTGCATCTACACCAATTTCTGCACATACACCATGATCATATGCAATTTGCTGCGGCTGATCTTCATAAGGTCCCTTTCCTAACAACATATCTAGATTTCTCTGAGGATAACCAGCTCCTGCATTTCGCCTAGCTGTCTCCTTTCAACATTCCTCATTGGCAACCTTCCATAACATGCATTGTCCTCCATTTAGCACAACATTACACATATTAGCCCAATCCACTGGCTTCATGTTCAAGTTGTTAATGGATTCGACCATGATTACATTGAAGGGTGCTTGAGGACGATAGGTTGTTACAGCCTCTTTTAGCTGCTTCACTGTTTTGAAATTTAAAGCATGGTAAACACGCTGCCCTCCTCCCTCAAATACAGGGCATGTTAATATTTGAGATCTTGTCTCAGGATCCTAACTATCAACTGCGGGAGTTGGGGGCCTCCCAGCATAAGAAAGTGGCCTTGTTAGTTGGACACTTATGTCATCTGGTGATAGAAAGGTGTTAGTAGCAGTCTCCTGTTGTAAATTTCCCCTGATGTTTTTTACTGTTTTACACTTTCTTTCTCTGTCTAACTAGCTTTAGAGGCCTTCTCTTTTACTTGAATTTTTTCCTCTGTCTGACTAGTTCGAGAGATGTTCTCTTTTACTTGAATAGTTTCCTCTATCTGACAAGCTCGAGAGACCTTCTCTTTTACTTGAATTTTTTCTTCTGTCTGACTAACTTGAGACACCTTCTGTTTTACTTGAATCAATATGTCTTCTTCTTCCTCTACCATTGACTGAACTGAAGGCTTTGAACTAAGCAAACAAGATATGAATGTCCACAATGGCAATGTGCCAACTGGCAGAATCCCTGGGCTTTTCTTTTCTATTCTTTTTAAATCTGCACCATGATGGTTCCATTGTGATATATTTAACAACTCCTCCTTAAAAAGCCATGGTCTACATTTTTGTATTGTATCAACAATTGCCATGACTGTTCTTGATTTTACTGGGATGCCTCCTTCCTCTAACAATTTACTTAACACTTTTTTGGTTTGTTTTTTACTAATTTTTGATCCCATATTTCTACTATAATACAAACCAACAAGATAACACCAAACAAAAAAAGAGATAGAACGAAATAAAAATGGAACAACAAAAAATTATTATAGCCTTTCTCCCTATCTGTTCCTCAGACACAAATAGTTTTTCCTCAGATGTGAGCAGTTTTTCTTCCATCTCACTCATCTCCAGGGACAGGCAACTTAAAACAAAATAGGAATCATAAAATGGCTACCCATCCTCTCGCCCTGCCCTCAAGAGCGAGCAGTTTACCTTATCAGTTACCCTCAGTCGCTCCCCATATGAGCCACCAAATGCCGCTGTCTGGCTGGGCACAATCAGAATCCACTTGTCAAAAGAAACTAACTTTATTTTTAGAACCACACACGCCAAGCAAAACAGCCTCTCAGGAAAAATCCTCAGAACCCCAACTCCCAACACCAGCTTCCCAAAAGCCTCTCCCTCCCACAAAAGCCTCTATCCACTTCTCACAATCCTCCTGCTCTTGAGGCAGATTGGCTGGGTCACGTGGGCAGAGCCAAAAAAGTCCCCCAATGAGTAGCTCCATGGTCTGAATGGGCAGGGAAACAGCCCAATAAGCATCACCGCAGAGGAGCCAATCAGCTAGATGTTGCTGGGGCTGCTGTGAGCCAATCATAAGCTGGAAGTCTGAAAGGCGGGGAAACATCTCAATGAGCATCTCCAATGAGCATCACCACAGAGGAGACAATGAGCTAGAAGTTGCTAAGGCCGCTGTGAGCCAATCATCAGCCTGCAGCTGAAAGTTTGCTGGCACCTGGAAGTTTGCTGTGGCCCCTTCGGCTGTGACTATCAACAGGATACGTATGCACCATTCACTGAAGTTAGTTTTCAGTAATAGAAAACAAATATGAATTTCAGGTGGATGAATATTTCTGAAAATAATCTTGTGAAAAGTTGATTATAAATCCACATACTTGAACATGAATGAATTTAGGGAGTGTAAATAAGACACATATATTTCATATTTTGAAAAATCTGGAGAGTGTGTATGTGTGTATACACACACACACACACACACACAAATTTTAAAATGTAGCAACATATATGCCAATCCAAATTCACCATGAAATATACATCATTCACAGATCTAAAAATATTCAATTTACTTAACAGGGATTTATGTATAATGTTGTTCTCCTAGGAAGCTCACCCATAGGTTCAATTTTCAGTTCCAACAGCATCTAGGAGGAGTGATCTCTTCTCAAAATTTGTATCTGCCAAATCAGCTACCGCACAAAAATATACACGTGATAAAAGGTAGGATTCTTTATGTGCATATAAAATAGATGTGCTGAATAGTCTACAGTGAAAGGGAGACAGGAATTCACATATTTGTTAACTTTAAAAACACATGGAGGACTATTTCAATTAAAAATTGACTAGAATTATAACACCTACTTGCAAAAGGCAAGTCCAAATATATACCATGCCTTCTCTGAACAGCTTCTATTTCTTTTCTGTTAGGATTCTTTTTCTCCATCATATTAGGATTAGTAGTCAGATTCTAGTACAGTATGGGTTAGTGTCAGGGATTCAGTATTTCAAATGGAAAATAGGAAAATGAATCCAATGTGTATGCAAACATATGCTAAACAAAAATCTTTCCACTCTCATCCAGAAAAATGCCTTGACATTACCTTCGCCCCAAGTAAGACACAATTAGAGGAGAAGAATTAGAAAATCTGTTAATACATATCTGGAATGGAAAATGCTCAGGAGTTCACAACCATGAAGGTGGTAGAGGAGTTTCCAAAAGTAAGGGAAAGGGTAAACACTCCAGAAACATGGAGCTCTGCTTGCCTAAAGACTTCTTGAGAAACTGCCTCTGAGGTTGGGCACTTGAAATATACGTTGTTGTCAGAAGCTTTAGCTTTCTTTGTAGTGAGACCATCAAAGCTGGGTCTTCATCTATGTGACCTGGAGGATGTTGTTTCTTATTTTCCTAATGAACATGTGGCAGCAGTTCTGAATTCTCTCTTTGTAGGTAAACTGTGGCAACTTGGGGCTAAGTGTCTCCCTGTTTGGACTGTGAACCCAGTTGGTAATCCTCCAGTTTTCGTGGTGTTTCTTGCTGCTGCACTTGGAGTTTGGTATTTGCTTCTTGAAATACAAGGATTTCAACTGGGGCACAGTGCTGGAGGGATTTCTGTCACATGTGGTGTGTCAGGGTCTGCATATAAATGCACCAACCAGGCTTCTATCGCACATGCTTGCCCCCTTGACCATAGCAACTTGATTCTGAACATTGCCCTGAAAAATCTCCATATAACAAGATGCCTTTACATATAAGGGTCTGCTGGCTGCAGCATGTCAGTCACAAGCCATTTGGAAGCCAATGGCAGATCCACATGGCCCCAACACAGATGTTTTATCACACACCTGCACATCACTGCTCTAGGCCCCAACTCAGCAGTCTCCAAATTACTGGCATCTCTGTTCTACACCATTCTCATGAAACCAAGTCAATCAAGGCACTGTCTTGTACACTCATGATCAACAGCATAAGATCCAAAGTTACTCCAGTGCCATCTGGTCATGGGAATTTAAAAAATGTCATGGTACTTATCTAGCCATTTTTAAAGGATGAAGTTGGAGGCACTGTGGGTTTAAATTTATTCAGGAACCATTAAATGTTGAGGAAGTTTATTTCAATGAAAGTTCTGGAGAACTCTCAGAGGAAAGTCTTCCCAAAGAGTGACCAAAAAGTCACATGAAGCCAGGCCCATTGAGGTCTACAATATGAGGTCCATGTGAGTTTTGACTCTCAACTATTGCTGCCAAGTCTTTCAGAATGAAATCATGTGATATCCTGGCTGAGATTCCCAGTGTTCTGTGGAAAGCTACCCTGGTCCAAGATCTCAGTTTCCAAGAGCGACTCTCATGCATGGCCTCCTAAAACCCCAACACAATTCATGGCAATACTTCTCTGACGTCAGTTCTAGACCTCAGTCTCTAAGGGTATCACACCAGAGTTCAAGCCCAGGTGGACCCAGTCATCACTTCCAACCACCACACAAATAAACACAATTAAAACCAAAACACTCCCACAAGGCCCTCATCCTCTTCCATATAGACACTAATCATAACCTCTTGCTGGAGTTTTCCATGAGGGGCGCAGCCCAAGACAGTGTTCAAAAGAGCTCCCTTGCCACTTATTTTCCTAAAGTCAGCGTGGTTTTTTACCATTTTTGTTTTGGATACACACATGGAATCTTTCTTTAGATCCATGAGGTGCTGAGAATCTAAGCCACAGCATCACACAGGTCCAAGAGGCTGAATCAGACACATCCTTATCCTAAGCAATTAAACAAAGAGCGACAGGTGATGCGCATGCATTTCCATTTGAAAACAGTTTTCATCAGTCTTCCCAAATGGGTGGACTGAGGCAAAGACCTCCTGACATTCAGGTCAACAGATCAATAGGTAAGCAAAAGGCCAAAAGAAGGGTTTTTCCACTGAGACATTACTGGTCACACTGATATCTGTGTTTTCTGAGATGCTCCCATTTCCTTCAGCTATCCAGTACATGGCCATGTCACAGAGCTTGGAGGGGTACATATCTTGGACACAAATCCATAAGACTATTTTGGAGAGTGGCCAGAATTTAGGAAGAAAACCTGAACTTAGGAATTTAGTAGGTGTTGCACATCTATAAGACAAGCCACAGTCCATTAATAAATCGGGCAGGATGAATGCTGGGAAGCTTCCTAATAGACAGGACACATCCTTGATGCATTCTCTTTTCTAATGTCTTCAACCATGGACACAGTGGAATACATAGATAAAGAAACACTCACCTTGTCAAACGACCTACTATAAAGAGTCCACACCAAACCAAAAAAAACCCGCCTTTTCCACCTATTCTCAGAAAATGAGACAGAACCAAAAACTCACACCCACACCCACAAAGGCACCTCCTTTCCCCAAGTAGGTCTGTGACTATACAGTGTGTCCTCTGAATGGTGGGCCATACTATGTTACCCCAAAATGGCCTGTCTTGTCTCAGATCTGTTTTCTTTGGCCAACTCTGTGAAGTTGTGAGGATCCATTGGTGAGCCACTTTCTGCTTTCTCAGGAAGGGCCCCTCTTCAGAGCTTTTCTGGCATTTGGCCATCCTCACATCAGTAGGTACCAAGAAAGACTGACTCTGTCCTTGGTAAATCCAAACAAGTGAGACCACTGGGACTGGTACTGGGACTGGCTCTGTGTGCCTGGTTTCCTGGATCCCAAGTTCAGAGATTCCATCACCAAGAAAGTGAGGTAGGTCACTTCCTTCAGGAACTGAATGAGGTCACAGCCTTGGCAACCACTTTGTCCTAACAGATGCTTCCAAGGGTCCCATGAGATGGAGGCTGCACCTACTTCCTCTGACATTTTCATAAGTTAGAATGGTATATCAACCATAGGTACTGGGGAACAGCTCTCCACAGAGGCTTGGTTTGGTCCATCTTCTCTACATTAAGAAGAGAGATTCTGATTAAGACACAACCCTTTATCCTGACCATGTTTTTTTGCCATGGAAGATGACTTTTGCCCTCTCAGGTCGTTCATAGCATCCTACACATTCTCCAGGGATTATTTCTACATGGACCTTTGAGGTTCTCAGCAGGTGGAAGATCCATACATTCCTGTATTGTAATACCAACTGTGTCTCTGCTCTTCTGTAAAGTTAGATTGAGGAACAGTGTATGGTTAGGATTAATAACATGTTCAATATGGGTTAGGAATCATTCTGCTTGATGAACAATGTTATTGGAAACCTGCGATATTTACATGAAAATATAGGTGAAATATAAGTATTGAAATATAAATCTAGGTAAGATTTGAATCCTAGAAGGGAATTTGGCCTTTGAGTGGGATACTTAGCTTTGAATTATGTTCTGCACATATGTCTCAGATAAATTGATATGCAATGGCATAGATCCTTGTACCTTCGATGATTGAATGTAGAAGAGAGCATCCAGTTAAAAAAGGGATTTTTGCTAGGATTAGGAATATAGTCGGTAGGATTACGAAGAAGATTGAGTATAGAATATGGACCAAAAGTTCTTTAGCAATAGGGTTTCTGGTAGAGATTGAATATAAATGTCAGCACATGTGAAGAGTCAGTCACAATGATGAACTGGGGAAAAAAGTAGGAAAGCAGATGTGAATACAGAGTAGGAAATCAGGCAAATTATAAAATGAGTGAGAGGTTTAGACAGTTTCAACAGGGTGAGATTGAAAATGTAGTCTTAGGAAGAAACACATATGTAATCACCAATAGGATTGACATTTGAGAGCATTAGACAACCTGGACATGGATGTTTTTAGTAATCCATGTTCACTTTCCATTTAGGCTTTGGGACAGTCATAAGTGTGACCTTTGCATTTTGTGTCCAGAATATTACTGTGATAAAATGTATATGTAGATCAGTTGACATGCATATTTTTTCCACCATTTCTGGGAGCAATATTTTGAAGATATAGAAATTATTGTTGGGAGTACACAGAGGTGTACCATGTGTCTATCAATATATAGACAATGCATGAATAGACCATACTGTGAATAAATGATATAACTGGTTTCACTTTGAATAATGGATTGAATTGATATCTGAAAGTATACAAGAAATCTTATATTGATGTACAATCATTCATTTAAACCAGTTTTACATCTAATGGTAATATTAGTGTTATGTTTTATCATGACGGGTGTGTCAGTTTTGCTTCAAAAGTGATAATGGAAATCGAAAATAATGTGTTTGGAAAGAAGTGTCACAAAAAGAGAAGTCAAGAAACATGGAGGAATACATGTGTTCTGAAGCAAAAGTGATTGAAAGCAAAACAAATGTGTATATATTTGCTAAATTGTGGATGAAATATACATCCTATGATGTGCATTAACTGGAGAAATAGTAATGTACCACTGTTGAATAAAAATGAACGTCAAAATACACATTATATCACATAGGAATCTTCTTGCATTGATGTTAAACTGGGTCAGTTACTGTATAAATATTAGAATTTTATTTTGGTGTTATAATACAATTTATTTTAGCACTAGCATGCCACAGAATGTAGAAGAAAGAGCAATGGATTTTTAGTTATAACACTAATAATCTAGCATTTAATGATTATTTTGGGGAGTCTAGAATTTACATAAGGCTATGCAACATAATTTTTTTGTATTTAACATTCATAAAATCTTGGAATTTTGGTAATATTTCTCCTTTTTTATTTTTTCAGTTGTTGATAGACCTTCATTTTATTTATTCGTATGTGGTGCTGAGAATATAACCCACTGCCTCACACATGCTAGACAAGCATGTTAACACTGAGTCACAAACCCAGCCCCTCCACTTTTATCTTTTCATCAAACACTCCTCTCCCTCTTCTTTACTCACTTTCTTCCTCATTTTCCCCCTTCTCTCTCTTCCTTTTTCATTTTCCCTCCATAAGTATTTTTCTCTCATAGCATTACAAACAGTACTATGCTATGAAATTTACATTTAAAACTGTTTTTTATAGTCATTCTTTTCTTGAGAAAATTTAAAAATTATAACCACCTGATAAATATATTACAATACATTTATTATGCATATGTATCTATATTCATGCATATGTGTTACATATATATATATATATATATATATATATATATATATATATATATATATATATATATATATATATATATATTTAAAAGTACTTTGATTAGCCTGTTAGAAATAATATAGACCAAGTCTTTCTTAATTCTCAAGTCTTCCAGAATTAACATCTTACAGTGAAAATCAAATAAACATATTTAAGTAAACAGGTATCATTCTTATTTATCAATACTGATAATTTAAGGTTTTTATATCACATTTAGCTGTAATATGGCATATTAACTCTTTTGAATTAGAGAATTTTTTTTTGAACAACCTATTATTTAAGGACCATATGCACTGACATTTTAAATGGCTTTCTTGTGATTTCACTTTCTATCAATTGCATATTAATTGCCAAATACTTATTTTAGTAATTTTCATATTCATAATTGATATAAAGTCAATTGATTAATTCTTTTTGTAAGGAGTTACTAATTACAGTAGGGACAGTATTAATAATTCTAAATCTTTATAAAAATGGTACAAAAATATTTTCATGCAAAATTATGTATAATTGCATGCTCTAAATGTTTGATTGTTGATACATATAATAAAGAGCTTTTGATGAGTCTCTTCCCCAGTAAAACAGAAAATGCAAAGATATAGTTGGGTATGTATGTCCAAACAAACATATGGAAAAATACACATTATCATCTAGAAACTATTAAATAAAAGATGAAAAGAACAATCCAACACATTGTACCAACTTGTCAGATGAGGTAGTATTCTGGAAGAATAGCCTAAGTCTAGACCTGGTCCATGACAAAATATTCACAAAAAAATAAAATATGAAAAATATAGGAAATGGTATGAGTTTTTCTTGAAGGTAAGTGGATTATCCTTTAATCTCAATTATGTGCATTTTTAAAAGCCAGTTTTCTGGTAAAATAAATTTGTGATAGTTACAAGTACACAAAACAAAGTTTCTGCTTAGCAAAATGAATGCATCTCAACTCTTTTTTAGCTGATTTCTTCCCACTCAACTTTAAACCTTTATTTATTTATTTTTTATTGGTTGTTCAAAACATTACAAAGCTCATCCTATATCATCTTTCATACATTTGACTCAATTGGGTTATGAACTCCCAATTTTCCCCAAATACGAGTTGCAGAATCACATCGGTTACACATTCACATTTTTACATGATGTCATATTAGTGACTGTTGTATTCTGCTACATTTCCTATCCCCTACTATCCCCTACTATACCCCTTCCCATCCCCTCCCATCTTCTTTCTCTACCTCATCTGCTGTTGTTCACTTCTCTCCCTTGCCCCACCTTTCCCCAATTTTCCCTACCCCATTGTTTGAAGATGCTATCCTACTTCCATTGCATGCTTTTAGCCCCTTTTTCAAATATAAGAAAGTTGTAATTTTGAGGATTGGTTTCTGTGTCCTCTATTCTGTACCATTGTTCCACCTGCCTATTTTGTTACCAGTACCACGCTGTTTTTGTTACTATTGCTTTTAGTACAGTTTGAACTCTGGTATCACTATACCTCCAGATTCATATTTTCTGTTTAGAGTTGCTTTTTCTATTCTGGGTCTTTTGTTTTTCCATCTTCTAAGATCTTCTTCTCTCTCTCTCTTTAGGGTTCTGTAGTTTTCAGTATATAAAACTTTCACGTCTTTTGTTAGGTTGATTCCCAAGTATCTTATTTTATTTGAGGATATTGTGAATGGAGTGGTTTTCCTCATTTCCATTTCAGAAGTTGTGTTGCTGACATACAGGAATGCCTTTCATTTATGCGTGTTAATTTTATATTCTGCCACTTTGCTGAATTCATTTATTAACTCTAGCCGTTTCATTGTAGACCCTTTGGGGTCTGTTAAATATATTTTCATGACATCTGCAAATAGCGATAATTTAAATACTTCTTTTCCTATTTTTATGCCTTTAATTTTTTTTGTCTGTCTAATTGTTCTGGCTAGTATTTCAAGAACTAAATTGAATAGAAGTGGTGATAGAGGGCATCCCTGTTTTGTTCCAGATTTTAGAGGGAATGCCTTCAGTTTTTCCACATTCAGGATGATGCTAGCCTGAGGTTTAGCATATATAGCTTTTACAATGTTGAGGTAAGTTCCTGTTATCCCTAGTTTTTCTAGTGTTTTGAACATAAAGTGATGCTGAACTTTGTCAAATGTTTTTTCTGCATCTATTGAGATGATCATATGGTTCTTGTCTTTATGTCTATTGATGTGGTGAATGGCATTTATTGATTTCCGTATATTGAACAAGCCTTGCATCCCACGGATGAATCTTACTTGATCATGGTGCACAATTTTTTTGATATGCTTTTGTATTCGATTCGCCAGGATTTTATTGACAAGTTTTGCATCGAAGTTCATTAGAGATATTGGTCTGTAGTTTTCTTTCTTTGAAGTGTCTTTGTCTGGTTTCGGGATCAGGGTGATTTATCCTCATAGAATAAATTTGGAAAAGCTCCTTCTTTTTGTTTTTCTTGAAATAGCTTGAAAAATATTGGTATTAATTCTTCTTTAAAGGTTTTGTAGAACTCCGCTGTATACCCATCCGGTCCATGGCTTCTTTTGGTTGGTAGTTTTTGATGGCTTCTTTCATTTCTTCCTTTGTTATTGGTCTGTTTAAATTGCGTGTGTCTTCCTGACTCAATCTGGGCAGATCTTATGACTTAAAAAATTCATCGATATCTTCACTATCTTCTATTTTATTGGAATATAGTGTTTCAAAATACTTTCTAATTATCTTCTGTATATTTGTAGTGTCTGTTGTGATATTGCCTGTTTCATCCCGTATGTTAGTTATTTGAGTTCTCTCTCTTCTTCTCTTCATTAGCATGGCTGTGGGCCTGTCAATCTTATTTATTTTTTCAAAGAACCAACTTTTAGTTTTATCAAATTTTTAAATTTTTTTTTTGTTTCAATTTTGTTGATTTCTGCTCTAAATTTAATTATTTCTTGTCTTCTACTACATTTGCTGTTGTTTTGCTCTTCCTTTTCTAGGTTTTTGAGGTGTAGTGTGAGTTCATTTATTTGTTGATTTTTTTCTTTTTTTGAGGAAAGAACTCCAAGAAATGAACTTCCCTCTTAAACTGCTTTCATTGTGTCCCATCGATTCTGGTATGTTGTGTCTGTATTGTCATTTGTCTCTAAGAATTTTTTTTATCTCCTCCATTATGTCTTCTGTAACCCAGTGATCATTCAGTAGCATGTTGTTCATTTTCCATGTGATGTAGGATTTTTCCTTCCTTCATTCATCATTGATTTCCAGTTTCATTCCATTATTATCAGATATAGTGCATGGTATAATCTCCATGCTTTTATATTTACTAAGAATTGCCCTATGGCATAATATATGGTCTATCTTTGAGTAGGATCCATGTGAAACTGATAAGAACATGTATCCACTTGATGATGGCTGATATATTCTATATATGTCGTTCAAGTCTAGGTTACAAATTGTGCTGTTGAGTTTGATAGTTTCTTTATTCAGTTCTTGTCTAGAGAATCTGTCTAATGCCGAGAGTGGTGTCTTAAAGTCACCCATAATTATTGTGTTGTAGTCTATTTGGCTATTGAACTTGAGGAGAGTTTGTTTTATGAACATTGCAGCTCCATTGCTTGGTGCATACAAATTCATAATTGTTATGTCTTGTTGGTGGATGGTTTCTTTTAACAGAATATAGTGTCCTTCTTTATCCCTTTTGATTAACTTAGGTTTGAAGTTGATTTTATTCCACATGAGTATGGCCACTCCTTCTTGCTTCTGAGGGCCATGTGAGTGGTATAATTTTTCCCAACCTTTTACCTTCACCCTGTGTATGTCTTTTCCTATCATATGAGTCTCCTTAAGGCAGCATATTGTTGGATTTATTTTTTTTGATCCAGGTTACTAGCCCATTCTCTTGATTGGTGAATATAATCCATTAACATTTAAGGTTACAATTGAAATATGATTTGTTCTTCCAATCATGTTTATTTATTTATTATGTTTTAGTTTGGCTAGTTTTTACTTTTTTGGTTATTTTCCTCCCCCTTTACTGAGATACCTCCTGCTGTTAGTTTTCAGCACTATTTATCAATTCCTCTTCTTGTAGTATTTTGCTCAAAATGCTTTGCAGTGCTGGTTTTCTGGCTGCGAATTCTTTTAGCTTTTGTTTATTGTGAAAGACTTTAATTTCGTTTTCAAATCTGAACCTTAATTTTGCTGGATACAGTATTCTTGGTTGGAATCCATTATTTTTCAGCATTTGAAATACATTGTTCAAGGATCTTCTCGCTTTCAAAGTCTGTGATGAAAAATCAGTCATTAACCTAATTGGTTTTCCCCTGAATGTAATCTGCCTCCTTTCTCTTATAGTGTTTAATATTCTCTCCTTGTTCTGTATGTTGGCTATCTTCATAATTATATGTCTTGGAGTTTGTCTATTATGATTTTGAATGTTTGGGGTCCTGTAGGCTTCCAGGATTTGACAATCCGATCCATCTTTCATCTCTGGGATGTTTTCTAGAATTATTTTATTTAATATGTTCTCCATTCCTTTGGTTTGAATCTCTATGCCTTCTTCTATCCCAATGACTCTCATTTTTTATGACATCCAATATCTCTTGAATAGATTGCTAGTGGGATTTAAGCCTCTTTTCTGTGTTGATTATATTCTTTTCAAGTTGATAAACTTTGTCTTCATTATCTGATATTCTGACTTCTGCTTGATCTAGTCTATTTGTAATATTCTCGTTTGAGTTTTTAATTTGGTTAATACTTTCCTGCATTTCTAGTATTACTGTTTGATTTCTTTTAAGATCTCTATCTCCTGGTAAAGCTCGTTGTTTGCCATTTGAGTTTGTTTGTTTAATTCATTTTCAAAATATACTTTTATTGCTTGGACTTGCTGCCTCATGTCTTCTCTAATATTCCTTTCCATCTGAGTTAGGAATGCCTTAAGTTCTTTCCCTATCCCTGTTTCTGATGCTTCTAGGTCCTCCTGTAGAATTAAGTTGTCCTGCATTGTTTGTACTCCTTTCTTTCCCTTGTTTTTTCATGATGCTCATGTTACTTTCCAGCTCTATTTGATTGCTGTGTTTCTGTTTTATTCTATAGATTTGTTTCGGTGTTGTGTATCTCTGTTGTCTCTCCTTTGTGTTGGTAGACTATGCCTGCTAAAGTGGATTCCACTTGTAGGGAATTCCGAAGGCCGAGCTCCAGTGACGTCACCCCTCTGCTTTGGCGGGCCCAGGCTCCTTGCCGAAATGTTCGAATACGGGGATGGAACTGGACTGTCTCCAGTTGGTTTCAGCTCTAGGTCACTGGCGGGTGGGCAATCACTAGCCACCCAGTGGCGCAGTCGGTCTCCTGCGCGCCGGTGTTCTCCAGACGCCCAGTCACGCGGACAGCAGGTGGACTGTCACCTGCGCTTTTGTGTTCTCCAGCTTCCCAGTCACAAGAGCCTGGCCTCTAGTCCCCTGGTTTCTCCTGCTAGTCCTGGTTTCTCCTGCTAGACTAGATTTCCCCTGAGTGATGCTTCTCTGCAGTTCAATCTGTATTTTGGGCCTGTCATTTGTTGGGTGTGGAGGGTGTCTATTGGAACCCAGACACTCTATTGTTTTGAGGATCAGTCAGACCGGATCTCCGGTTGCACATTTGGCTTGTTTTTCAGACCCAATTACCAGATCTCAGTGCTAAAAATCTTTCTTATAGGTTTTGGTGCACCCCCATTTTGCTGTAAGTTCTTAACAAGATAGTTTTTTGTGGTTCTATCTCGTTATTCACCTGTGCAGTGGCGCGTTACACTGGGTGTGATGCACTATATTCGTGGCCATCAGGCAATGATGAAATATTATGCTTTGTATGCAGCATTTACTGAAGTTAGTTTTCAGTATTAGGAAACAAATATGTATTTCAGGTGAATGAATAATCTGAATTTCTGAGAATAATCTTGTGAAAAGTTGATTATAAATCCACATACGTGAATATGAATGATTTTAGGGAGTGTATAATAAGACACATATATTTCATATTTTGAAAAATCTGGAGAGTGATATATATATATATATATATATATATATATATATATATATATACACACACACAGAAACACACTCACAGACATTAAAAAGTAGCAATATATATGCCAATCGAAATTCAAAATGAAATATATATCCTTCACATATCCAAAAAAATACATTTTACTGAAAATGGATTTATGTATAATGTTGTTCAACTAGGAGGCTCACCCATAGGTTGAAATTTCAGTTCCAAAAAGGTTTAGGAGGAGTGATCTCTTCTCACAATTTGTATCTGCCAAGTCAGCCACCTCAGAAGAAAGTCTGTGTGATACCAGGTAGTATTCTATATGAGCATATAAAAATACATGTGCTGAATAGGTGACAGAGAAAGGGGAGAGGAATTCACATATTTGTTAACGTTAAAAACACATGGAGAAATATTTCAATAAACATTGACTATATTTATAACTCCAACCCCATATAATGCAAAAGGGAAGTCCAAGTATACACCATGCCTTCTCTGAACTGTTTGTATTTCCATTCTGTTAGGGTTACTATCCTCCATCATATTAGGATTAGTAGTCAGAGTCAGTAGGTTATGGATTAGTGTCAGAGATTCAGTATTTCGAATAGAAAATAGGAAAATAAACCCATTGTGTTTGCAAATATGTGTGATACAAAAATCTTCCCACTCTCATTCAGAACAATGCCTTGACATTACCTTCTCCCCTAATAAGACACAATTAGAGGAGAAGAGTTAGAAAATCTGTGAATACATATCTGGAATGGAATATTCTCGGTGTTCACAAGCTTGGAGGTGGTAGAGGAGTTTCCAAAAGTAAGGGACAGGGTAAACACTCCACAAACATGGAGCTCTGCAGGCCTAAAGACATACTGAGAAACTGCCTCTGAGTTTGGGCACTTAAAATGTATGTTGTGGTCCGAAGCTTTAGCTTCCTCTATAGTGAGAGCATCAAAACTGGTCTGCATCTATGTGACCTGGCGGACATGGTATCTTATTTTCCAATGAACATGAGGCAGCAGTGCTGAATTCTCACTTTGTAGGTAAACTGTGGCAACTGGAGTCTAAGGGTCAATCTGTGTGGACTGTGAAGCTAATTGATCATGCTCTACTTTTCTTAGTAGAGCACTGGGAGTTTGTTATTTGCTTCACAATACAAGGAGTTCAACTTGGTTAGAGTGCTGGAGGGAGTTCTGTCACATGTGGTGCCTCAGGGTCTGCAGGAGAATGCACCAGTCAGGCTTCTATTTCACATAGTTTGACCCCTTGACCATAGCATTCCGATTCTGAACATTGCCCTGAAACCTCTCCATATAACAAGATGCCTTTATATATAAGGGTCTGCTTGCTGCACCATGTCAGTTACAAGCCATTTGGAAGCCAATGGCAGATCTACATGGCCCCAACACAGATGTTTTATCACACACCTGCCCACCACTGTTCTAGGCCCACAACTCAGCAGGCTCCAACTTACTGGCATCTCTGTTCTACACCATTTTTAAGAAACGCAGTCAATCAAGGCACTGTCTGGTATACTCATGATCAGCAACTGGACATCAAAAAGTTCTCCAGTGCCAACTGGTCATGAAAATTTCAAAAATTCCATGGTATTTCTCTAGCCATTTTTCAAGGATGAAGTTGGAGGCACTATGATTTTCAATTCACTCAGGAACCTTTAAATGTTGAGGAAGCTCATTTCAATGAAAGCTCTGGAGAACACTCACAGGCAAGGCTTCCCAAAGGGTCGCCAAAAGGTCACATGAAGCCAGGCCCATTGAGGTCTGCAATGTGAGATCATGTGTGTTTTGCCTTTCAACTATGGCTGCCAAGTCTTTCAGAATAAAATCATGTGATATTCTGGCTGAGATTCCTCGTGCCTTGTGGAAAGCCTTTCTGGGCACAAATCTCAGTTTCAAAGGGCGACTGTCATTCATGGCCTCCTAAAATCCCAACACAACTCATGGCAATAATTCTCTGAGGTCAGTTCCAGAACTCAGTCTCTAAAGGGAATCACACCAGAGTTCAAGACCAGGTGGAGCCAGTCATCTTTTTCAACCGCCACACAAACTTCCAAAATTAAAACCCAAACACTCCCACAAGGCCCTCATCTTCTTCCATATAGATACTCATTATAAACTCTGGCTGGAGGTTTCCATGAGGGATGCAGAACAAGATAGTGCCCAAAGTTAGCTCCCTTGCCCCTCATTTGCCTAAAGTCGGGGTGGCCTGAACACCTTCCTGTGAACCTGGAGTGATCAAATAGTGTGCCGTTAATACTGCTCTGCTTCTCCAATTTGAGGACGACTGACTGTGGGGTTTAGATTCTTTATGTGAATTGGAAGCATGAGAAAATGCAAGCACCTTTGGGCTTGCCTCTCCTTGGCTTTAAAGAATGCATTTGACCCAAAGAATCCCTCTTCTCACTTGATGGAGGTCAGGAACCTTACAGAGGAAGGCAAGAGACTTCATCCGCAATGACTGCTCTTTTGATCATTTTGGTTTTGGATGAACACATGGGATCCATCAGCTGCTGAGAATCTAACCACAGCCTCACACAGGGCCAAGAGGCTGTTTCAGACAAATCCATTTCCAAAGCAATTAAGCAAAGAGCTACAGGTGATGTCCATTCATTTCCATTTGAAAACTTTTTTCTTCAGGCTTCACAAAGAATTGGCCTGTGGTAAATACCTTCCTGATATTCAGGGCAACAGAACAATAGGTAAGCAAAAAGCCCAAATCAGGGTTTCTCCACTGAGACTTTCCTGGTCACACTAGCTACCCACTACATGGCCATATAACAGAGCTTTTAGGTGGTAAATATCTTGGACACAAACCATGAAGCTATTCTGCAGAGTGTCCAGAATTCAGAAAGAAAACAGAAACTTATGAAGATATCAGGTGTTGCCCTTTGATAACAAAAGCCACAGTCCATTTATAAATTGGGCAAGATGAATGCTGGGAAGCTTTCTACTAGACAGGACACATCCTTTGATGCATTCTTATTTCTAATGTCTACAACCACGGACACAGTGGGATACACAGACATAGAAGCACTCGCATTGCAAAACGACTAACTAGAAACAGTCCACGCCAATCCAAACAAACAGTCTTTCCTACCTATTCTCAGAACATGAGACAAGACCATGAACATACACCCACACCCACAAAGGCACCACCTTTGCTCCAAGTAGTTCTGTGATTACCCAGAGTGTCCTCTGAATGGTGGGCCATACTATATTCCCCCCAAATGGCCTGTCGTGTCTCAAATCTGGTCTCCTTGGCCAATTCTGTGAAGTTGTCATTAGCCATGGGTGAGCCACTACCTGCTTTCTCAGGAAAGGCCCCTCTTCAGAGCTTTTCTGGCATTTGAACATCCTCACATCTGTAGGCACTAAGAAAGACTGACTCTGTCCTTGGTAAATTGAAGCAAGTGAGACCACTGGGCCTGGGACTGCGACTGGCTCTGGGTGCCATTCTTCCTGGATCCCAAGTTCAGAGAGTTCCATCAGAAAAGAAGTGAGGTGAGGTCACTTCCTTCAGAAACTGAATGAGGTCACTGCTTTGGCAACAACTTTGTCCAAATAGTTACTTCTAAGGGCCCATGAGATGGAGGCTGTTCCTACTTTCTGTAACACTTTCAAAAGTTAGAATGGTATATCAACCATAGGCACCTGGGAACACCTCTTCACACAGGCCTGGTTTGGTCTATCTTCTCTACATTAAGTTGATAGAGGCTGATACAGACACATCCCTTCATCCTCACCAGGTTGTTTGCCATGGAAGATGACTTTTGCTCTCTCGGGAACTTCACAGCTGCCTACATCTTCTCCAGGGATTATTTCTACATGGACCTTTGATGTTCTCAGCAGGTGGAAGATTCCCTACATTCCGGTATTTAAAGAGAAACTCTGTCCCTCCTCTTCTGTAAAGTTAGATTGAGGTAACAGTGTATATTTAGGGTTAATAACATGTTCGATTTGGGTTAGGAATCTCTCTGCCGGATGAATAATGGTATTGGGAACCTGTGATATTTACAAGAATATATAGGTGAAATATAAGTATGAAAACAGAAATGTAGGTAAGATATGAAGCCAGAAGGGCATTGGGCCCTTGAGTGGGATACTTAGGTTTGAATTATGTTCTGCACATGTGTCTCAGATGAATTGATATAAAATGGCATAGGACCTTTTACCTTGAATGATTGATTGTTGAAGAGAACATCGAGTTAAAAAGTGATAGTCAGTAGGTTTAGTAAGATAGTCAGTAGGTTTATAAAGAAGAGTGAGTATAGGATTTGGACCAAAAGTTCTTTAGCAATAGAGTTTCGGGTAGAGAGTGAATGTAAATGTCAGCATATGTGAAGTATGAGTCACAATGATGAACTAGGGAAAATATGTAGGAAAGCAGATATCAATAGAGATATTAGGAAATCAGGCAAAGTGTAAAGTGAGTGATAGAATTAGACATTTCCAACAGGCTTGAGGTTGAATATATAATCTTAGGAAGAAACAAATATGTAGTCATCAATAGGATTGACATTTGAGAGCATTAGGTAACCAGGACATGGTTGTTTTTGGTAATCCATGCTCACTTTCCATTTAGGCTTTGATACAATCATGAGTTTGACCTTTGCTTTTTGTGTCCAGAATATTACTGTGATAAAATGTATATATAGATAAGGTGACATCAGTATTTCTTCCACCATTTCTGGGAGCAATATTTTGAAGAGGTACAAATTAGTAATGGGGGGACAAATAGGTGTACACTGTGTTTATGAATATAGAGATAATGCATTAATAGACCATACAGTGAATAAATAACATAACTGGTTCCAACTTTAAATAATGGATTGAATTGAAATGTGAAAATATACAGGAAATTTTATATTGATATGCATACATTCATTCCAACCAGTTTTACATCTAATGGTAATATTAATGTTATAGTTTATCATGAAGAGTGTGTGAGTTTAGCTTCAAAATTGATTATGGAAATCGAAAATAATGTGTTTGGAAAGAAGTCTCATGAAAAGACCAGTCAAGTAACATGGAAGAATTCATGTGTTCTGAAGCAGGAAGTGAAACAAATTCTTATTAATTTGCTAACTTGTGGATGAAATATATGTCCTATGATGTGCAAAAACTGAAGAAATACTAATGTACCAGTGTTGAATTAAAATAAAGGTCAAAATAGACATTAAGTCCCATAGGAATCTACTTGCATTGATGTTAAACTGGATCTGTTACTGTAAAAATATTAGGATTTGTAAGCACCATTGATTGAAGTTAGTTCTCATACTGGGAAACAAATATGTATTTCAGGTAGATGAATATTTCTGAGAATAATCTTGTGAAAAGTTGATTATAAATCCACATACATGAACATGAATGAATTGATGGAGTGTATATAAGAGACATATATTTCATATTTTATAAAATCTGGAGAGTGTGTGTGTGTGTATATATATATATATATATATATATATATATATATATATATATATATACAGAAAAACACAAAAATACATTAAAAAGTATCAATATATATGCCAAACGTAATTTATCAGTAATATATATCATCCACAGATGAAAATATATTTATTTTACTGAACATGGATTTATGTATAAATTGTTCTACTGGGAAGCTCACCCATAGTTTTAATTTTCAGTTCCACCAGCGTTTACGAGATCTCTTCTCTCAACTTGTTTCTGCCCAGTCAGCCAACTCAAAAAAATATACGTGTGAGACCACGTAGGATTCTATATTTGCATATAAAAATACATGTGCTGAGTAGGCTACATAGAAAGGAAGACAGGAATTTACATATGTGTTAACATTAAAAACACATGGAGGACTATTTCAATTAAAAATTGAGTAGATTTAGAATACCTACCCTCTATCATGCAAAAAGGAAGTACAACAATACACCATGCCTGCTGTAAACTGCTTGTATTTTCATTCTGTTTGGTTATTTTTCTCCATCATATTAGGATTAGTAGTCAGAGTCTAGTAGGGTATGAGATAGTGTCAAGAATTCAGTATTTCAAATGGAAAATTGTAAAATGAATCAATGTGTATGCAAATGTGTGCTACACAAAAATTTTCCCACTCTCATTCAGAACAATGCCTTGACATTACCTTCACCCCAAGTAAGACACATTTAGAGGAGAAGAGTTAGACAATCTTTGAATGCATATCTGAAATGAAAAATGTTCAGGAGTTCACAACCTTGGAGTTGGTAGAGGAGTTTCCAAAAGTAAGGGAAAGTGTAAAATCTCCACAAACATGGAGATTTACCAGCCTAAAGACTTCTGGAGAAACTGCCTCTAGGTTGGGCACTTGAAATATATGTTGTTGTCATGAGCTTTAGCTTCCTTTCTAGTGAGACAATCAAAGCTTGGTCTGCACATCTGTGACCTGGAGGACATGGTTTATAATTCTCCAATGAACATGAAGCAGCAGTGTTGATTTCTCTCTTTGTAGGTAAACTATGGCCACTGGGTCTAAGTGTCTCCCCATGTAGACTGCTAAGCCATTAGGTCATCCTCCACTTTTCAAAACGTTTCTTGATACTGCACTCAGAGTTTGGTATTTGCTTCATGAAATACAAGGAGTTCAACTGGGACAAAGGGCTGGAGGAAGTTCTTTCACGTGTGGTGGGTCAGGGTCTGCAGGAGAATGCACCAACAGGGCTTGTATACCACATAGGTTGCTCCCTTGACCATAGAAACCTGATTTTGAACATTGCCCTGAAACCTCTCTATATAACCAGATGTCTTTACATACAGGATCTGCTGGCTGCACCATGTCAGTCTCAAGCCATTTGGAAGCCAATGGCAGATCCACATGACCCCACCACAGATGTTTTATCACACACTTGCTCACCCCCGCTCTGGGCCCATTACTCAACAGGCTTCAAATGACTGGCATCTCTTTTCTACACCATTTTCATGAAAACCAGTCAATCAACACACTGTCTGGTACACTCATGATCAGCAACTGGACATCCAAATGTTCTCCAGTGCCACCTGGTCAAGGAAATTTCAAAAATTTCATGGTATTTATCTAGCCAATTTTCAAGGATGAAGTTGGAGACACTGTGGGTTTCAATTCATTCAGAAATTATTTAATGGTGAGGAAGCTCATTTCAATGAAAGCTCTGGAGAACTGTCACAGGCAAGGCTTCCCAAAGAGTGGCCAAAAGGTCACATGAAGCAAGGCCCATTGAGGTCTACAATGGAGGTCCATGTGTGTTTTGACTATCAAATATGTCTGACAAGTTTTTCAGAATAAAATTGTGTGATATCCTCCTGAGATTCCCAGTGCTCTGTGGAAAGCGACACTGGGCCTAGATCTCAGTTTCCAAGGGTGACTCTCATGCGTGGCCTCCTAAATCCCAACACAATTCATGGCAATATTTCTCTGAGGTAAGTTCCAGAACTCAGTCTCTAAGGGGAATGACACCATAGTTCAAGCCCATTTGGATCCAGTCATCTCTTCCAACCGCCACACGAATGACCACAATTAAAACCAAAACACTCCCACATGGCCCTCATCTTGTTAAATATAGACACTCATCATAAACTCTGGCTGGAGGTTTCCATGCGGGACGCATCCCAAGACAGTGTCCAAAATATTCTCCCTTGCCCCTCATTTGCCTAAAGTCAGGGTGGCCTGGACACCCTTCCTGTGAACCAGAAGTGATCAAATAGGCCTGCCGTTAATACTGCTCTGCTTCTCCAATTTGAGCACTATTGACTCTCAGGTATAGATTTTTTTATGTGATTTGGAGTCACGAGAAAACACAAGCACCTCTGCAGGACTTTGAAAAACTCATTTGACCAAAAGGATCCCTGTCTCACTTGATAGAGGTCAGGTACCTAACAGAGGAAGGCAAGAGACTCATCCACAATTACTGAATTTTTGCCATTATGGTTTTGATTGCACACATGGTATCTATCTTTAGATCCATCATGTGCTGAAAATTTAAGCCACAACCTCATACAGGGCTAGGAGGCTGATTCAAACACATCCCTTTCCAAAGCAAAGAACCACAAGTTATTCCCATTTATTTCCATTTTAAAACTGTTTTATTCAGGCTTCACAAAGGGGTGGCCTGAGGCAAAGACCTTCCTGACATTCAGGGCAACAGAACAATAGGTAAGCAAATGAACCAAAATATGGGTTCTTCACTGAGCGTTTACTGGTCACAATGATGTCTGAGTTTTCTAAGATGTTCCCATTTCCTATAGCTATCAAGTACATGGCCATGTCACAGAGCTTGGGGGTAGTATGTATCTTGGACACAAAACTATGAGGCTATTCTGGAGAGTGGCCAGAATTCAGGAAGAAAACAGGAACTTAGGAAGTTAGTAGGTGTTGCCCATCCATAAGGAAAGCCACAGTCCATTCATCAACTAGGCCTGATGAATGCTGGAAAGTTTTCCACTAGACAGGACACATACATTGATACATTCTCTTTTCGAATGTCTACAACCATGGACAGAGTGGGATACACAGACATAGAAGCACTCGCCTAGTCAAACGACTTTCTAGAAACAGTCCACTCCAATCAAAACAACAGCCTTTCCTACCTATTCTCAGAACATGAGACAAAACCACAAACTCACACCCACACCCACAAAGGCACCTCCTTAACTCAAGTAGGTCTGTGACTATCCGGAGTGTCCTCTGAATAGTGGGCCATACTATGTTCCCCTAAAATGGCCTGTACTGTCTCAGATCTGGTCTCCTTGGCCAACTCTGTGAAGTTGTCAACAGCCAGCGGTGAACCACTACCTGCTTTCTCAGTAAAGGCCCCTCTTCAGAGCTCTTCAGGCATTTGGCAATCCTCATATCAGTAGGTACCAAGGAAGACTGACTCTGTCCTTGGTAAATCCAAACAAGTGAGACCACTGGGATTGGGACTTAGACTGGCTCTCGGTGCCTGGCTTCCTGGATCCCAAATTCAGAGATTTCCATCACCAGGAAAGTGAGGTGAGGTCACTTCCTTCAGGAACTGAATGAGGTCACTGCCTTGGCAACCACTTTGTCCTACCAGATTCATCCAAGGTTCCCATGAGATGGAGGCTGCCACTACTTCCTGTGACACTTTCACAAGTTAGAATGGTATATCAACCATAGGCACCTGGGAACAGCTCTCCACACAGGCATGGTTTGATCAATCTTCTCTACATTAAGAAAGGAGAGGCTGATTCAGACACATCCCTTAATACTGACCAGGTTGTTTGTCATGGAAGATGACTTTTGCTCTATTAGGTCCTTCATAGCTGCCTGCAACTTCTCCAGGGTATCATTTCTGCTTGTACCTTTGATGTTCTCAGCAGGTGGAAGAGCCCCTACATTACTGTATTGTAAGACAAACTCTCTCCCGGCTCTTCTGTACAGTTAGTTTGAGGGTACAGTGTAAGGTTAGAGTAATAACAGGTTTGATTTAGGTTAGAAATCATACTGAGGAATGAACAATGGTATTGGGAACTCGCGATATTTATGAGAATATATAGGTGAAATATAAGTATGAAAACAGAAATCTAGATAAGTTTTGAATCCAAGAAGGGCATTGGGCTGTTGATTGGGATACTTAGCTTTGAATTATATTCTGCACAGATGTCTCAGATAAATTGATATACAATGGCATAGGACCTTGTACCTTGGATGATTGATTGTCAAAGAGAATTTCCAGTCAAAAAGGGATAGTCGGTAGGATTAGGAAGATAGTTGGTAGGTATAGAAAAAAGAGTGAGTATAGGATTTCGAACAAAAGTTCTGTAGCAATAGGGTTTCGGATAGAGAGTGAATGTAAATTTCAGCACATGTAAAGAGTCAGTCACAATGATGAACTCAGGAAAATATGTATGAAAGCAGATATCAATGGAGACATTAGGAAATCAGGAAAAGCATAAAGTGAGGGTTAGTATTAGTCATTTTCAACAGGGTTGAGGTTGAATATATAATCTTAGAAAGCAACAAATATGTAGTCACCAATAGGATTGATTTGCGAGCATTAAGCAACCTGGAAATGGATGTTTTTAGAAATCCATGCTCACTTTCCATTTAGGATTTGGTGAAAGGTTAATAAGATAGGTACTTGTCACTTCCTGTTTTTCTGTATGCTTAACAAAACACTGTTGAAACCTGGAGGACTGTTTGCTAATTTTTTCCCCAGAATGTGCTGTCCCCGACTGCCAAACAGAGAATGTACACCCTCACCTGTTTGCACGCAAACCGCCCACTCGCCCTGACCCATCAATAAGCTTCCCTCCCTGCCCTCTTCAAGGAAAGTATATAAGCTCTGCTTAAGCTGTTCTCATTGCTCTCTGCTCTATTCAAGTGAGCACTGAGCCCCAGATTGCTAGACTCCCAATAAACCCAGGGTAACTTTTGATGTGGAGGGGACCCCAGTAAACTTTGAAGTGGATACAGGGGCAGTATACTTAGTCCTTAAGGCCCCACTGGGCCCTCTATCAAATAAAAGCTCTCTAGTTCAAAGTGCTAACACCAGTAAATATGGGAATTAGACAACTAAGAAAACCATGGACATGAGGAAAGGAAAAATCCATCACTCCTTCCTAATAATCCCAGAATGCCTGGCCCCATTGATGGGCAGAGATCTGCTCACCAAGCTCCGGGCCAAAATGACTTTTAACCATGAAGGCCCCAAAATGATATTTCTAAATCCTTTAGTATAAACTCCTATATTCACGGCTTTAAATATGTCAGTAGAAGATGAACAGCAACTCTTCACACCCCCCAAGACTGATCAAACAGGCAAGCTACCCCAGAAATGGATAACAGATTACCCAGATGCCTGGAAAAAAACTGCTGGGTTAGGACTAGCCATGAAAAAACCTCCAAAAACAGTGGAGTTCAAAACCTCAGCCTCCCCAATCAATGTCAAAAAATATCCTCTGAGCAAAAAAGCTAAAGATGGGATAAGGCCCCATATTCAGAAATATCTGGCCTTAGGGTCCTAAGGCCTTGTCAATCATCCTAAAACACTCCCCCGCTACCAGTATAAAAAGCCAGGAGCCGCGGACTATCCCCCATTAAAGACATAAGAGAGACCTACAACAGAGTGTAGGACATTCACCCCAGTGTACCTAATCCGTACAATCTGCTTATCACTCTGAACCCTGAGAGGAAATGGTATACTGTTCTGGACTTAAAAGATGCTTTCTTTTGCTTGCCTCTGCATAAATATAGTCAGTTGCTGTTTGCTTGCTAGTGGGTAGACCCAGAAACTGGAACGTGTGGTCAACTAACTTGGACTAGACTCCCCAAAATGGTTGAAAAACTCCCCCACTCTCTTTGATGAAGCCCTCCAAAGAGATCTCAACAGCTTCAGAACTACGCACCCCGAAGTCACCCAGCTTCAATACGTGGATGACCTGCTACTGGCACCCAACACCAAGGATATCTGTGAATCTGGGACCCAAGCAGTATTATGTGAGCTTCCTCAACTCGGGTATAGAGCTTCTTCCTAAAAGGCCCAAATTTGCCAGCAAGAAGTAATCTTCCTGGGCTATTCCTTTAGGGGCAGTAAACGATGGCTCACTGAGCCCAGAAATCAAACGGTTGTGCAGAAACCACCCCCATCTAACAGCAGACAACACAGAGAGTTTCTTGGGACTGCTGGGTTTTGCAGGTTAAGGATTCCTGTGTTTGGGTCCTTAACTTCTCATTTACACCCGCTGTTAAAGGAGATGCCCAATTCTAATGGACCCCTGAGATCCAGCAAGCTTTTGATAATATCTAAGGACACTGACACTGTACTCCTCAACTTCACTGAGCAAAGCCTGAAATTTCAGAAAGCCCTACACTACGTTAAAAATGTACATCAGTTCACTCACCTTGGTTCAAAGAAATTGCAGGCATTCCTGAAGGATCAAGAACAGAGTTTTCCACTAACCGACTCACAATGAAAGGAAATAACTGAACAGGTAAAAAAAAGCCTGTCGGGTCTGTCAATAGGTTAATGCTTACCCTTCCAACTTTCCTGCAGGAAAGCACCTACGAGGAACCAGACCAGGACAATTCTGGGAAGTGGACTTTACTGAAATTAAGCAAGCATGGTATGGACTTAAATATCTCCTACTCTTTGTAGATATATTTCAGGATGGATTGAAGCCTCCCCCCCCCCAAAAAAAAAAGGCGCAAATGGTGGTCAAGAAGATCCTGAAAGATATTTTTCCAAGGTACGGCCTGCCTAAGGTAATAGGGTCTGATAATGGACCAGCGTTCATGGCCCAGGTAACTCAGGGGTTAGCCAGGACCCTGGGGATTAATTGGAAGTTACATTGTGCTTATAGACCCCAGAGTTCAGGACAGGTAAAAAAATTAAATAGAACCATTAAAGAGACCTAAACGGAATTAAGCTTAAAGAGTAGCATAAAAGATTGGACTATGCTCCTGCCTTATTCACTATTTCATGCAAGAAATACTCCCTCTGTTTCTTTGTGTAACCTCACCCCCTATGAAATTCTCTATGGGGCCCCATCTCCAGTAAGGGACCTAACCCTAACTCAAAGATCTAACGATCCCTTCCACACCACCTTGCTTGACAGACTTAAAGTTCTGGAAGGAACTCAGCAATACCTGTGGAAACAGCTGGCCACTGCCTACCAACCTGCTGAAGAGGGTACTCCACATCTATATCAAGTAAGAGACTTTGTCTACATAAGACAACATCAGGTGTCATCCCTGGAACCCGGCTGGACAGGACCATACCAGGTGCTACTTATAACACCTACAGTGCTAAAGTTAGATGGAATCACTTCCTGGTTCCTAATTCTCATCTCAAGCCTGTGCCCTGTCCAGAATCTGGCTGAAAAATGAAAAAGACTGGTAACATTTTCAAATTGTATATTCACCATGTGAATAAGACTATAGACTCTCCAATTGGTCACCAGTAGTCCTAACCCTCATCAACCCGTTCAGCAGCGATGGCTGATCACAAATCCTACTAGACAAGAAGTATGGTCTATCGCACATACAGCCCACTTAGGGACCTGGTGGCCATCTCTCCACCAAGAAATTTGTCAGCTGGCTATACGTCTTTCCTATTGGGAAATCCCTGATGAAGAGGATCCCCAAAAATTCCATTAAAT
This sequence comes from Callospermophilus lateralis, assembly GCF_048772815.1. Lineage (NCBI taxonomy): Eukaryota > Metazoa > Chordata > Mammalia > Rodentia > Sciuridae > Callospermophilus > Callospermophilus lateralis. The sequence goes on along the minus strand of NW_027513534.1, from coordinate 1,345,195 downwards.
ACTTTCCATACAATAGATAATGGAAACAAACATTATGGATGTAGGGACACGCGAGCCAGATGCAGGTTGGCTAGCCTAGATTACTATGTTTGCCTGGCGGACTACCAAAGCCAAAAACAGCCACGACTGTGTGGGGGAAAAGCCAACTTCTTCTGTAAATAATGGGGATGTGAGGATACAGGGGCTACCTGGTGGAAGCAAAACTCCTCATCAAATTCAGTACACAGCATTGGCCATATTACCAGTTAGATAACAAAAACCGATGGCCACCAGAAGGGTCTCTAGATCCTCAAATTTTGCGTGACCTTTTCAACTTCGACAAGTGCTCAAAAGTGTGGAAGGAAATTCCCCTACGTGTAGGCCTTTTCCCTCCTATGCTCAAATCCTGAACTATGCTTCTCCAATAGATACTCACCCGCAGCCTTCTGCCCCAGACTCTCTGCTGTCACTCCCACATCAGCAACCTGATTTCTCAGCTCCAGTTACTAGATCAAAAACCCAAATTTCCGTCGGTTCTCAGACCATTGCCCCTTGCTGAGCTTGCAGGTACTGAGGTACCCTTCCACCCACTCACTCCTCTCTCCTCCTGTCAGTGCCCACACCGGGTCCCACCAGGTCCTCTTACCAGCTAACCCAAAGCTCAAACCAGCTAAGGAGTGCCCTCAGACGCCTATCAAAGATGTAATTAAAATGGCCTTTAAAGTTGCTTTGTCATCACTGAAAACAGGTTACTAAGAATTTAAAGTCCCTCACAGGCTTTTTGGGATACTCACTCCCGTCTTCCCCTCTGCTCTACCTGTTCTACTGCTCAAGTTTTGTTGCCAGGAAAATCCCAAACCCCTTTCCCATAATTCTTTTATATCTCTTTTTCCTCATCCTCAGATCCACGGAGCTGCTCTCATCCCCTGCCTTCCCTGTCTTCCCCTCTGTATCAGGCCCACAGAAAAGTCTTAAATGACCTTCTCCAGAAGTCTTCACCATGGCTGACTTTAAGCCTTTCAGCAACACAGTTCCTATAAAAGAGTTCAATGTAGATAAACTTCCTCTATTCGTGTTGCTCTGTTCTACTTGGCCACTGGCTGGAAAAATCAGCACTCCAAAGCTAGACACCCCCTTAGTAGTTTTTAACAAAATATATGAAGAAGGCCTCTGCCCTAGAGCTGGGGCTTCATAGAGATGGCTACATTTCTAAGATATAGAAGTTACCAACTGGGCTCCATGGTAACAGCTGGCAGGGAGGAAAAGAAAAAAAAGAAGAAACAAGCTCTCCCCCTCCCAGGTGTCCTTAAGAAGTTAACTTTCCCAGAACAGAGGAAAAAAAAAACAGAAACAAAAACTGCTTTTTGTGAACTTCTGCAGACTGTGAACTTCTGAGCCCCTTCCCTTACATGCTGGGTACAAAATTCTTAAACAACCTAAACTTTGGGTTCAGGGATTAATTGATTACAACAGAAGCAATGCCCTCTAAATCCGGATGCAACCAAATAAGACTGTTTCCCTGTCTTCTGTGCTATCTTAGGTACCTTGCCTTGTCCATCTCTACAGCAGTACAATTCTATACACTTAAACATTGTTTATGTTTTCATAAAATGGTCAACAGATGTGATTAATTATGTAATGGTGCAGATGTTTTCCAGAGTGCTCTATCATGATGCAGGTACATTTAAATATCAAATAGGGGGCAAACAACCCGGTTCTGCCAGGAACCTGTATCCCTCACTTTAGTCATCCTATTATGAATAGGAGTTGCTGCAGGGGTGGGCACAGGAACCACTGCCCTGGTCCATGGGACACAACAAATGACCCAATTAGAAGCAGTAATAGACCAAAACTTAAAGATATTTAAAACCTCCTTCACAGCTTTACACGAATCTATAACCTCTCTCTCTGAAGTTATTTTACAGAACAGTCGAGGGTTGGACCTCCTCTTCATGAGAGAAGGGGCCTTCGTCCTGCATTGAGGGAAGAATGTTGTTTTTATGCCGACCATACTGGAGTTGTAAAAGAATCTATGATTAAATTAAGAAGATGCCTTGAAGAGCATCAACAAGAGAGAGAGGCCCAAAAAAGGTGGTTTGAGTCTTGGTTCACAAAGCCCCCTCATTAACTACATTTTCATCAGCCCTGGCCGGTCCATTAATAATCCTCATATTATTGGTAATTGTAGGACCCTGTTTGATCAACCGTGTAGTTTCCTTTCTCCATGCTCAAATTGGACAAGTTAAACTTATGGTAATCAGAAAACAATATACCACACTAGTAAACATAAAATGTGACACCCCCAATGATCATTTTTATGATTAAAAGTAACCAAAAGAAGAAGTGGGGAATGAAAGGTTAATAAAATAGGTACTTGTCACTTCCAGTTTTTCGGTATGCTTAACAAAACACTGTTGATGTCTTGAGAACTGTTTGCTAATCTAGTTCCCTGAAAGTGCTGTACCCAACTGCAAAACTGCAGAATGTACTTCCTCACCCATTTGGACGCAAACCGCCCACTCGCCCTGACCCATCAATAAACTTTCCTATCTCCCCTCTCCAAGGAAAGTATATAAGCTCTGCTTAAGCTGTTCTCAGGACTCTGTGCTCTATTCAAGGGAGCTCTGACCCCAGCATGCTGGACCCCCATAAATCCTTGGCTGTTGCATGAGACAGTCTCTGGTAGTCTCTTCCTCCGACACTCGCCTGACCTTTACATTGGTAAAATAATAAGTGTCATCTTTGCTTTTTGTGTCCAGAATATTACTGTGATAAAATGTATATGTAGATAAGGTGACGTGAGTATTTCTTCCACCATTTCTGGGAGCAATATTTTGAAGATGTATAAATTAGTATTGGGGGTACAAATAGGTATATCCTGTGACTCTGAATATAGAGATAATGCATGAATAGACCATAATGTGAATAAATAATACAATGGGTTCCAAATTTAAATAATGGATTCCATTGATATCTGAAAATATACAGGAAATCTTATATTGATATACATACATTCATTTCAACCACTAATACATCTAATGGTAATATTAGGATTATGGTTTATCATGAAGAGTGTGTGAGTTTTGCTTCAAAAGTGATCATGGAAATTAAAAATAATGTGTTTGGAAAGAAGTCTCATGAAAAGTCCAGTCAAGAAACCTAGAGGAATTTATGTGTTCTGAAGCAGGAAGTGATGAAAGTGAAACAACTGCCTATAAGTTTGCTAACTTGTGGATGGAATATATATCCTATCATGTGCATAAATTGAAGAAATAGTATTGTACCAGTGCTGAATAAAAATGACCTTCAAAATACACATCATGTCCCACTGGAATCTACTTGCATTGATGTTAAACTGGGTCAGTTACTGTAAAAATAATAGTATTTGTATGCAAAATAAACTGAAGTTAGTTTTAAGTACTGGAAACAAATATGTATTTCAGGTGGATGAATATTTCTGTGAAAAATCTTGTGAAAAGTTGATTATAAATCCATATACATGAACATGAATAAATTTAGAGAGTGTATATAAGACACATATATTTCTGGAGAGTATATATACATATATATATATATATACACACACACACACACACACATACACACACACACACAAAATACACACACACACACACACAGACATTAAATTAGCAATATATATGCCAATCGAAATTTATCATGATATATATATCATCCACAGATTCAAAAATATTTCTTTAATTGAACATGGATTTATGTATAATGTTGTTCAACTAGGAAGCTCACCTATAGGTTGAATTTTCAGTTCCAACAGCGTTTAAGAGGAGTGATCACTTCTCACAAATTGTATTTGCCAAATCAGCCACCTCACAAAAATGTACATGTGATACCAGGTATGATTCTATATGTGCATTTAAAAGTACATGTGCTAAATAGGATACAGAGAAAGGGAGACAGGAATTCACATATTTGTTAACCTTAAAAACACATGGAGAACTATTTAAATTAAATATTGACTAGATTTATAACACCTACCATTAATCATGCAAAATACAAGTACAACTATACACTATGATTTCTCCTAACTGCTTGTATTCCTATTCTGTTTGTGTTATTTTTCTCCATCATATTAGGAGTAGTAGTCAGAGTCTAGTAGGGTATGGGTTCATGTCAGAGATTCAGTATTTTGAATGGAAAATTGTAAAATGAATGCAATGTGTATGTAAATATGTGCTACAAAAAAATGTTCACACTCTCATCCAGAACATTGCCTTGACATTGCCTTTATTCCGAGTAAGACACAATTAGAGGAGAAAAGTTAGAAAATCTGTGAATATATATCAGGAATGAAAAATGCTCAGGAGTTCACAACCTCCGAGGTGGTAGAGGAGTTTTCAAAAGTAAGGGACAGGGTAAACATTTCTCAAACATGGAGCTCTGCTGGTGTAAAGACTTCTTGAGAAACTTCCTCTGAGGTTGGGCACTTAAAAATATATGTTGTTGTTAGGAGCTTTAGCTTCCTTTGTTGGGAGACCATCAAATCTGGGTGTGCAACAATGTGACCTGGAGGATATTGTTTCTAATTTTCCAATGAACATGAGGCAGCCATGCTGAATACTCTCTTTGTAGTTTAACTATGGTCACTGGGTTGTAAGTGTCTCCACGTGTGGACTGTGAAGCCATTTGGTCATTCTCCAATTTTCGTGGTGTTTCTCACAGGTGCACAGGGAGTTTGGTATTTGCTTCATGAAATACAAGGAGCTAAACTGGGACACAGTGCTGGAGAGAGTTCTGTCCCGTGTGGAGGGTCACGGTCTGCATGAGAATGCACCAACCAGGATTCAATTCCACATAAGTTGCCCCCATTTCCATAGCAACCTGATTCTGAACATTGCCCTGAAACCTCTCTATATAAAAAACACCTTTGCATAGAAGGGTCTGCTGGCTGTACCATGTCAGTCACAAGCCTTTGGGAAGCCAATGGCAGATCCACATGTCACCACCACACATGTTTTATCACACACCTTCACACCACTGCTCTAGGCCCACTAATGAGCAGGATCCAACTTACTGGCATCACTGTTCTACACAAATTTCATGAAACCCAGTAAATCAAGGCACTGTCTGGTACACGCATCATCAGCAACAGGACATCCAAAAGTTCTCCAGTGCCACCTGGTCATGGGAATTTCAAAAATTTCATGGTATTTATCAAGCCATTTGTCAAGGATGAAGTTGGAGGCTCTGGGGGTTTCAATTCATTCAGGAACCATTAAATGTTGAGGAAGCTCATTTCAATGAAAGCTCTAGAGAACACTCACAGGCAAGGCTTCCCAAAGAGTAGCCAAAAGTTCACATGAAGCCAGGCCCATTGAGGTCTACAATGTGAGGTCCATGCGTGTTTTGACTCAACTGTGGCTGCAAAGTCTTTCAGAATAAAATCATGTGATATCCTGGCTGAGATTCCCAGTGCTCTGTGGAAAGCCACTCTGGGCCTAGATCTCAGGTTCCAAGGGCAACTCTCATGCATGGCCTAGTAAAATTCAAACACAATTGATGACAATGCTTCTCTGAGGTCAGTTCCAGAACTCAGACTCTAAGGGGAATCACACCAGAGTTAAAGCCCAGGTAAACCCAGGCATCTCTTCCAACTGCCACACAACTTACCACAATTCAAAACAAAATTCTCCCACATGGCCCTTATCTTCTTCCATGTAGACCCTCATCATAACCTCTGGATGGAGTTTTCCATGAGGGACACAGACCAAGACAATGTCCAAAATAACCTACCTTTCCCCCGATTTGCCTAAAATCAGTGTGGCCTGGAAACCCTGACTGTGAACGAGGAGTGATCAAATAGGTCTGCCATTAATACTGCTTGGCTTCTCCAATTTGAGGCCTACTGACTGTGGGGTTTAGATTCTTTATGTGAATTGGAGTAATGAGAACACCCAAGCACGTATGGGCTAGCCTCTGCAGGGCTTTGAATAACTCACTTGACCCAAAGGATCCCTATTCTCACTTGATAGATGTCAGGAACCTTTGAAAGGAAGGCGAGAGTCTTCATCCACAATGACAGCTCTTTTGGCTATTTTGGTTCTGTATGCATCCATGGGATCTTTCTTTAGATCCATCAGGTGCTGAGAATCTAAGCCACAGCCTCACACAGGGCCAAGAGGCTGATTCAGACACACCCCTTTCCAAAGCAATTAAGCAAAGAGCCCTAGGTGATGCCCATTCATTTCCATTTGAAAACTGTTTTCTTCAGGCTTCACAAATTGGTGGCCCGAGGCAAAGAACTTCGTGACATTCATAGCAACAGAATAATAGGTAAGCAAAAGGAGTGCATATCCCACTTGAATCAAAGTGTGAAATATGATATATCAAGAACTATGTAATGTTTTGAACAACCTACAATAAAAATTAATTAAAAAAAAAAGGCCCAAAGCAGGGTTTCTCCACTGAGATTTAGTGGTCACACATATTTCTGATTTTTCTGAGATGCTCACAATTCACTTGAGCTATCCAGTACATGGCCATGTCACAGAGCTTGGAGGTGGTACATACCTTAGAGACAAAACCATGAGACTATTCTGGAGAGGGGCCAGAATTCTGGAAGAAAACTGTAACTTAGGAAGATTGCAGGTGTTACCCATTGATAAGGCAATCTGAACTCCATTCATAAATTGGGCAGGATGAATTCTGGGAAGATTTCTACTAGACAGGACACATCCATTGATGCATTCTTTTTTTCTAATGAGTACAACCACGGACACAGTGAGGTAAACAGACATAGAAACACTCGCCTTGTCAAATGACTTACAATAAACAGTTCATTCCACAGCACATAAAGCGCCTTGCCTACCTATTCTCAGAAAATGAGACAAAACCACAAACCAACACCCACAAAGGCAGCTCCTTCCCCCAAGAAGGTCTGTTACTATCCGGAGTGTCCTCTGACTGGTGGGCCATATTATTTTCCCCCTAAATGGCCTGAAATGTCTCAGATCTGGTCTCCTTGGCCAACTCTGTGAAGGTGTCAGGACCCAGAGGTGAGCCACTACCTGCTTTCTCAGGAAAGGCCCCTCTTCAGAGCTTTACTGGCATTTTGCAATCCTCACATCAATAGGTACCAAGAAAGACTTACTCTGTCCTTGGTAAATCCAAACAAGTGAGACCACTGGGACTGGGACTGGGACTGACTCTGGGTGCCTGGCTTCATGAATCTCAAGTTCTGAGATTTCCTTCACTAAGGAAGTGATGTGAGGTCACTTCCTTCAGGAACTGAATGAGGTCACTGCCTTGGCAATCACTTTGTCCAACCAGTGGCTTCCAAGTCTCACATGAAAAGGAGGCTGTCCCTAATTCCTGTGACACTTTCACAAGTTAGAATCTTATATCAACCATAGGCACCCGGGAACAGCTACCCACACAGGCCTGGTTTGGTCCATCTTCTCTACATTAAGAATAGAGAGGCTGATTCAGACAGAAACCTTCATCCTGACCAGGTTGTTTGCCATTGAACATGACTTTTGCTCTCTCAGGTCCTTCATAGCTGCGTATATATTCTCCAGTGATCATTTCAGCATGGAACTTTGAGGGTCTCAGTAGGTGGAAGACCCCCTACATTTCTTTACTGTAAGACCAACTCTGTCCCTTCCCTCTGTAAATTTAGATTGAGGGAACAGTGTATGGTTAGGGTTAACAACATGTTTTATTTGTGTTAGGAATCATTCTGCTGGATGAATAATGGTATTGGGAACCTGAAATATTTATAAGAATATGTATTTGAAATATAAGTATGAAAAGAGAAATCTAGGTAAGATTTGAAGCCAGGAAGGGCATTGGGCCCTTGATTATGATATTTAGCTTTGAATTACATTCTGCAATGTGGTCGCAGGTAAATCTACATACAATGGAATAAAACCTAGTACCTCAGATGCCTGAATGTCGAAGAGAACATCCAGTCAAAAAGGGATAGTCAGTAGGATTAGGAAAATAGTAGGTTTAGGTTGAAGAGTGAGTCTTTGAGTTGGAAATATAGTTCTTTAGCAATAGGGTTTCGTTTAGAGACTGAATGAAAATATCAGCACATATGAAGAGTCAGTCACAATGATGAACTGGGGAAAATATGTAGGAAAGCAGATATAAAATAGAGACATTAGGAAATCAGGCAAAGTATAAAGTGAGTAACAGGATTAGACATTTTCAACAGGGTTGAGGTTGAATATATGATATTAGAAGAAACAAATATGTAGTCACCAATAGGATTGAAATTTGAGAGCATTAGGCGACCTGGACATGGATGGTTTTAGTAATATATATTCACGTTCAATTTAGGTTTTGGTACAATCAAAAGTGTTACCTTTACATTTGTGTCCAGAATATTACTGTGATAAAAATGTATATGTAGATCAGGTGATATGAGTATTTCTTCCACCATTATGGGGAGCAATATTTTTACAACCTATAAATTAGTATTGGGGAAAAAAATAGGTGTACCCTGTTTTGATGAATATAGAGATGATGAATGAATAGACCAAACTGTGAATAAATAATATAACTGGACCCAACATTAGAAATTGGAATTGGAATAAATTGATATCTGAAAATATACAGGAAATCTTATATTGATATTGGCATACATACATTCATTACAACCAGTTGTACATCTAATGGTAATATTAGTGTTACGGTTGATCATGAAGAGTGTGTGAGTTTTGCTTCAAATTGATTATGCAAATCGGAAATAATGTGTTTGCAAAGAAGTCTCATGAAAGACCAGTCAAGAAACATGGAGGAATACATGTGTTCTGAAGCAGGAAGTGATTGAAAGTGAATCAAAAGTTTTAAATTTTGAAATTTTGGATGAAACATTTATCCTTTGATGTGCATAAACTGAAAAAATAGTACTGTACCAGTGTTGAATAAAAATGAATGTCAAAATACACATCATGTCCCATAGGAATCTACTTGCATTGATATTAACCTGGGTAAGTTACTGCAGAAATATTAGGATTTGTATGCACCTTTCATTGAAGTTAGTTTTCAGTACTAGTAAACAAATATGTGTTTCAGGGGGATGAATATTTCTGAGAATAATCTTGTAAAAATTTGATTATAAATCCACATACATGAATATGAATGTATTCAGGGAGTGTATAATAAGACACATATATTTTATATTTTAAAAAATCTGGAGATTGTATATATATATATATATATATATATATATATATATATATATATATATATATATACACACACAAACACAAAACACACACAGACATTAAAGAGTAGCAGTATATATGCCAATCGAAATTCATGGTGAAATATATATCGTCCACTGATCCAAAAATATTAATTTTACTGAACATGGATTTATGAATAATGTTGTTCAACTAGGAAGATCACCCATAGGTTGAATTTTAAGATCCAACAGCATTTACGAGGAGTTATCTCTTCTCATAATTTTTATCTGCCACGTCAGCCTCCAAACAAGTATGTACATGTGATACCAGCTAGGATTCTATATGTGCATATAAAAATACATTTGCTGAATAGGCTACAGAGAAAGGGAGATAGAAATTCACATATTTGTTAACTTTAAAAACACATGGATAACTATTTCAATTAAAAATTATCTAGATTTATAACACCTACCCTACATAATGCAAAAGGCAAGTCCAACTATACACCATGCCTTCTCTGTACTGCTTGTATTTCTATTCTGTTTGGGTTATTTTTCTCCATCATATTAGGATTAGTAGTCAGAGTCTAGTAGGGTATGGGTTAGTGTCAGGGATTCAGTATTTTTAATGGGAAATTGGAAAATGAATCCAATGTGTATGCAAATATGTGCTACACAAAAATCTTCTTACTCTCATCCACAACAATGCCTTGACATTACCTTCACCCCAGGTAAGACACAATTAGAGGAGAAGAGTTAGAAAATCTGTGAATGCAAATCTGGAATGGAATATGCTCAGGAGTTCACAACCTTGGAGGTGGTAGAGCAGTTTCCAAAAGTAAGGGACATGGTAAACACTCCACAAACATTGAGCTCTGCTGGCCTAAAGACTTCTTGAGAAACTGCCTCTGAAGCTGGGCACTTGAAATATATGTTGTATTAAGGAGTTTTAGCTTCTTTTGTAGTGAGACCATCAAAGCTGGGTCTGCATCTATATGACCTGGAGAACATGGATTCTTATTTTCAAATGAACCTGAGGCAGCAGTGCTGAATTCTCTCTTTGTAGGTAAAGTGTGGCCACTGGAGGCTAAGTTTCATCCCGTGTGGACTGTGAAGCCATTTGGTCCTCCTCAAATTTTTGTGGTGGTTCTTGCTGCTGCACTGGGGCTTTTGGTTCTTGCTGCTGCACTGGGCTTTTTGAACAACAAGTTCAACTGGGACACAGTGCTAGAGGGAGTTCTGTCACGTGTGGTGGGTTAGGGTCTGCAGGAGAATGAAACAACCAGGCTTCTTTCTCACATAGCTTGCACCCTTGACCATATCAACCTGATTCTGATTATTACCTTGAAAGCTCTCCAAATAAAAAGATGCCTTTACAAATAAGGGTCTGCTGGCTGCACCATGTCAGTCACAAGCCATTTGGAAGCAAATGGGCTAATCACATGGACCCACCACAGATGTTTTATCACACACGTGGCTACCACTGCTCTAGGCCCACTACTCAGCAGGCTCCAACTTACTACCATCTCTGTTCTACATTATTTTTATAAATTCCAGTCAATCAAGGCACTCTCTGGTACACTCATGATCAGCAGCAGGACATCCAAAGATACTCCAGTGCCACCTGGTCATGGGAATTTCAAAAATTTCAAAGTATTTATCTAGCCATTTTTCAAGGATGTAGTTGGGAGGCACTGTGGCTTTCAAGAACCATTAAATGTTGAGGAAGCTCATTTCAGTGAAACTCTGGAGAACTTTCATAGGCAACGCTTCCCATAGAGTGGCCAAAAGGTTACATGAAGCCAGGCCTATTGAGGTCTACAATGTGAGTTCCATGTGTGTTTTGACTCTCAAGTATGGCTGCCAAGTATTTAAGAATAAAATCATGGGATAATTTGGCTGAGATTCCCAGTGCTCTGTGGAAAGCCACCCTGGACCTTGATCTAAGTTTATAAGGGCGACTCTCATGCATGGCTTCCTAAAATCCCAACTCGATTCATGGCAATACTTCTCTGAGGTCACTTCCAGAACTCAGTCTCTAAGGGGATTCACACCAGAGTTCAAACCCAGGTGGACCCAGTCATCTCTTCCAACTGCCACACAAATGACCACAATTAAAACCAAAATAGTCCCACATGGCTCTCATCTTCTTCCATATAGACACTCATCATAACCTCTAGCTGGAGGTTTCTATGAGGAGCGCAGGACAAGACAGTGTCCAAAATACGCACTCTTGCTCGTCATTTCCATAAAATCAGAGTGGCCTGGACACCCCTTCTGTGAACCAGAAGTGATCAAAAAGGCCTACCATTAATACTGCTCAGCTTCTCCAATTTGAGGCCTACTGACTGTGGGGTTTAGATTCTTTATGTGCATTGGGGTCATGAGAAAACCCAAGCACCTATTGGCTAGCCTCCGCAGGGCTTTGAAGAAGTCATTTGACCCAAAGGATTCCTATTCTCACTTGATAGAGGTCAGGAACCTTACAGAGGAAGGCAAGAGATTTTATCCACAATGACTGCTCTTTTGGCCATTTTGGTTTTGGATGCACACATGGCATCTTTCTTTAGATCCATCAGGTGCTGAGAATGCAAGCCACAGCCTCACACACAGCCAACAGACTGGCTCAGACACCTCCCTTTCAAAAGCAATTACTCAAAGAGAGACAGGTGATGCTCATTCATTTCCATTAGAAAACTGTTTTATTCAGGTTTCACAAAGTGGTGCCTTAGGCAAAGACCTTCCTGACATTCAGTGCTACAGAACAATAGGTAAGCAAAGGCCCAAAGCAGGGATTCTCCACTGAGACACTCATGATCACACAGATATCTGAGTTTCCTGAGATTCTCGCCATTCCCTTCAGCTATCCAGTACACGGCCATGTCACAGAGCTTTGAGGTGCTACATATCTTGGTCACAAAACCATGAGTCTATTCTGGAGAGTGGCCAGAATTCAAGAAGAAAACAGAAACTTAGGAAGACAGCAGGTCTTGCCCATCAATAAGGCAAGCCTCCGTCCTTTCATAAATTGGGCAGGATGAATGTGGGGAAGCTTTCTCCTAGACAGGACACATCCATTGATGCATTTTCTTTTGTAATGTCTACAACCATGGACACAGTTGGATACACAGACATAGAAACACTTGCTTTGTCAAATGACTTACTAGAAACAGTACATTCTAAACCAAAGAAACCGCCTTTCCTACCTATTCTCAGAGCATGAGACAAAACCACATACACACACTCATTCCCACAAAGGCACCTTTTTCCCCCAAGAGGGTCTGTGACTATCAAGAGTGTCCTCTGCCTTGTGGGCCATACTATGTTCCCCCGAAATGGCTTCTCTATTCTCAAATCTGGACTCCTTGGCCCACTCTGTGAAGTTGTCAGGAGCCAGCGGTGAGCCAATACCTGCTTTCTCAGGAAAGACCCCAATTCAGATCTTTCCTGGCATTTGGCCATCCTCACAACTGTAGATACCAAGAAAGATTGACTCTCTCCTTGGTAAATCCAAAAAGTGAGACTTCTGTGACTGTTATTGGGCCTGACTCTGGCTGCCTGTTTTCAGGGATCCCAAGTTCAGAGAGTTCCATCACCAAGAAAGTGAGGTAGGTCACTTCCTTCATGAAGTGAATGAGCTCACAGCCTTGGCAACCACTTTGTCCTAACAGTTGCTTCCAAGGGTCCCATGAGATGGAGGCTGCCCCTACTTCCTGTGACACTTTCACAAGTTAGAATGGTATATCAACCATTGGTACCGGGGAAAAGATCTCCACACAGGCCTGGTTTGGTCCATTTGCTCTATATTAAAAAGAGAGAGGCTTATTCAGACACATCCCTTCATAGTGACCAGGTTGTTTGCCATGGAAGCTAACTTTTGCTCTCTCAGGTCCTTCATAGCAGTCTACATCTTCTTCGGGGATCATTTCTGCAAGGATCTTTGATATTCTCAGCAGGTGGAAGATCCCCAACATTCCTCTTTTGTAAGACCAACTCTGTCCCTGCACTGCTCTAAAGTTAGATTGAGGGAACAGTGTATGGTTAGGGTTAATAATATGTTCAATTTTGGTTAGCAATCATTCTGCTGGATGAATAATGGTATTGGAAACCTGTGATATTTACAAGAATATATAGGTAAAATATAACAGAAATCTAGGGAAGATTTGAAGCCAAGTAGGGCATTGGGCCCTTGAGTGGGATACTTAGCTTTGAATTATATTCTGCACAGATGTCTCAGATAAGTCAATATACAATGAAATTGGATCTTGTACCTCGGATGATTGAATAACAAACAGAACATCTAGTCATAAAGGAATAGTCCGTAGGATTACCAAGGTAGTCAGCAGGTTTATAAAGAAGAGTGAGTATAGGATTTGGACCAATAGTTCTTTACAAATATGGTTTCGGGTAGAGAGTGAATGTAAATGTCAGCACATGTGAAGAGTCAGTCACAATGACGAACAGGGGAAAATATGTAGGAAAGCAGACATAAATAGAGACATTAGGAAATCAGCAAAAGTATAAAGTGTGTAATTGGTTTAGACATTTTCAACAGGGTTCAGTTTGAATATATAATCTTAGGAAGAAACAAATATGTTGTCACAAATAGGATTGAATTCGAGAGCATTAGGTAACCAGGACTTGGATGTTTTTTTGTAATCCATGTTCACTTTCCATTTAGGCTTTTTTAAAATCATAAGTGTGACCATTGCATTTTGTGTCCAGAATATTATTGTGATAAAATGTATGTGTAGATCAGGTGACATGAATATTTCTTCCACCGTTTCTGGAGCAATGTTTTGTAGACGTATAATTTAGTATTTGGGGTACAAATAGGTGTACCCTGTGTCTATGAATATGCAGATTATGAATGAATAGACCATACTGTGTATAAATAATATAACTGGTTCCACTTTAAATAATGGATTGAATTGATATCTGAAAATATAAAAGAAATCTCATATTGATATGCAATCATTCATTCCAACCACTTATACATCTAATGGTAATATTAGGGTTATATTTTATCCTGAAAAGTGTGTGAGTTTTGCTTCAAACGTGATTATGGAAATCAAAAATAATGTGTTTGGAAAGAAGTATCATGAAAAGAATAGTCAAGAAACCTGGAGGAATTCATGTGTTCTGAAGCAGGAAGTGATTGAATGTGAAACACATGCATATAAATTTGCGAACTTTTGAATGAAATATATACAGTATGATGTGCATAAGCTGCAGAAATAGTAATGTAGCAGTGTTGAATAAAAATGAACATCAAAATACACATCATGTCCCCTAGGAATCTACTTGCATTGATATTAATCTGGGTCAGTTACTGTAGACATATTAGGATTTTTATGCACCATTTACTGAAGTTAGTTTTCAGTACTAGGAAACAAATATGTATTTCAGGTGGATGAATATTCTGAGAATAATCTTGTGGAAACTTGATTTTAAATCCATATAAATCGCAGAACATTATAAACAAAAAACACACACAGACATTAAAATGTAGCATAGTATATGCCAATTGAAATTCATCTTGAAATATATATCATCCACTGATCCAAAACTATTTGTTTAATGAACTTGGATTCATGAATAATGTTGTTCAACTAAGAAGCTCCCCCATAGTTTGAATTTTCTGTTCCAACAGTGTTTAGGAGGAGTGATCTCCTAAATGTGTATGCAAATATGTGCTACACAAAAATATTTCCACTCTCATCCAGAACAATGACTTGATATTACCTTCGCCCCAAGAAAGACACAATTGGAATAGAAGAGTTAGAAATTCTGTGAATACATATCTGGAATTAAAATGCTCGGGAGTTCACAACATTGGAGTTTGCAGAGGAGTTTCCAAAAGTAAGGGAGAGGCTTGATAGACCCAACCTGATTTTTTATTAAAATTGGGAACCATCTTGCCACAAAGCCATGAAAAGATAATTTTGGCTTTACTCTAAATTACTGCAAATTCTGAACCTGCTTGGAACGCCTGCCCGTGCCTTGAACTCATCCACACCTGGCTCTCTGACCAGATAACAGTACTTTCTGAAACTTTAGTGACACCTCATAAATATTGGCCTTCCCTGGCCAGACAACAACCCTCTCTGAGGCCCTAATGGTCCTCATTATTTCTGATATTGGGGCCAGCAAAAAAAAAAATGTAAACTACCATTAGTGTGATGCTTTCAAAGTTTTGTTATCTGTAACTACCCGTTTGTGTAACTTTCTGGGCTATATAGCTGGGCTGTAGGAAAGGTGGGGTTGCTGTCTTGTTCCCGCCATTTTGGGAAGGAGAGGCAGCCCAGCCTGTTGAAATAATAAGCTTGTCTTAATTTGATTTTAATTGGAGTCAGTGGTCTTTTCTTGCATCCTAGTCCAAAATTTTGGAGTTCCCCAGTGAGATGACCCTGCCCGAGCAGATCACAAAACCAGACTGCTGAAAATTCTGAAGCTGGCCTTCCCTCCAGGGCACTGGGCTGGAGAACCACTCTAGGAGGTGCACAACTTGAGATGTTCCAAGGCCTTGGAGTGAGCCGTCAGTCTGGGGAGCACTGCAGTGAACCACCACACTAAAACTATTATCAAGCCCCTGGTGGAGGAGGCCTCCATAGGTAAGTGGCGCCTTTATAACATCTGATATCTGGTTAAGGGAGATCTCTTCTGATGACAGAGAGGTGGCCTGGGGAGGCTCACATACACTCCTGTCCAGGACAGTAATGAGAATCATGCTGTCCTCTGTTCTGTTCTGTAGGGAATTCCTCTGGAAGGGTAGAGAGGTGCCCATGGGCACACACACGCTCCTACCCTGGAGTTTTAGCAAGATGTTGCATTGCTCCTCTGTTTTTCTGTTTCGGCACCAGGATTCTGTTTTTCTGTGTTTTGTTCTGTGGTCTATATGGTTTTTGTTGTTTTTTTTTGTGCGTTTTTTTGTTTGATTTCTGTGGTAAAATTTTAAGGATATTGGACGTGAAAAAGGGTAACAAAGCAAGTAAGCCTGACACTCTTTCGACTGTGTTTTAAGGAACTGTGATGAACTTTACCCACCTTTGTTAAGCAGGAAGAAAGAAGCCCCTAGCTGGCTGCCTGGAGCACACCCACTGCACAGGGCAATGCCTGCTGGGGAACGAAGAACTGAGTATACCCCAGGTTAACAAGTGAAACTCTTTAAAATCCCTTGTCCCTCCAGATCATGAGAGTCACAACCTTTTGGCAGAGTCCCCTTGTTTTTCCTTTGTTAGCAAAGCAATAAACCTCCATTTTCTTTTTCTCAAAACCCTGTCCTCATTATTAAATTAGCATTAATTTGCTTCAGGGTCAGAAACCGAACTTTAAGTTACAAATTTTGATACCCGGCCCTGTCCCAGAACTTTTTGAGAGCTGACGACTGAAATGTTAGGAGATGGTGCATGCTTGGAGTGGACCCGAAACAGAAGAGCTAATCCTGTAAGTAAAAGGAGGGACTGAGGGACCCCAGCAACTGCCAAAGCCCTGTTGCTTCAGGGAATTCCCTCCTTCCTTACCTGCACTGTAAGAATTATGACACCTCTGTCTTCTTTTAAAAGAGAAAAATAAAAAGGGGACACTAAATGCAGTAAAGTCACCATGGAGACCCTTGATTTTACATTTCAGGTAGCTTCTCTGTGAAAACATCTGGTCCCCTTGTGGGGACATCTGTGGTGCCACTGGTGCAGGAGATTTTTCTCTTATCTGCTCTGTTTTAAAGGCTTCTGTCTGTCAGCCATATTCTGGAGTTCCTTTCTGTCTGTCTTGTGCCTTTGTTTTTGGCACTTTAAGACATGTGCAATAATGTGTTTATATTATAAATTGTTTCTTGAGAATGATCTTAGCTGAATGTGTGTCTAAATGATGATGTTTTATTGTAATAATCTGGTATCTGAATGCGTTTTTTGAAGCATTGCACAATATTGCAGTTAAAAGTCGGGTTTAGGTAATTGTTTAGTTTTTGATTTCAGATAATTCATGCCAGAGAACTTAAATACTTAGGATGGAAAACTAAAGAACTCTACTTCCAAGTTGGCAAGTAACTTCCCAATCATGCAGTCTTTTTTTCTCCAATTCTGAATTGGGTAGCCTGGGAAAATGTCACTGTGTTTACCAGTGCATTAATTTGGACAAGGATAGTAAATCATAGTATGATATCTGTTGACAAAACAAGATGTAAAGATATAAAATTTTGTGAATTGTATCTTAAACTTGTAGCATAATTTTCAACATCCTAACCAGAAAATTATGGTTAAAATGCCTTAGGCCTGAGGTGTCTGCTCAGAATAGCAGTTTTTTCCTGCTCCTTCCAGACCTCAGCCAGGACTTCTGTTGAAATGCAAATGAAAGTCTCCTGTAAGCTCAGTAGGAGACTGATCTGAGGCCTAAGGGAAAAAAATGGTAAATTGTATGGTATTTACTAATTACCGGCCAGTCATTTTTTCTAGGACTCATAATTTTTTCTTAGATTCTTTTTTTTTTTGAGTTTATGATTTTGATCCTACAGACCTAGGTTAATGTTTTTCTGATCAGTTTTATCTTTGACCAACTGTGGAGTTTTAAAAACATTGCAATGGTGATTTCACCTGTGAAAAGCTACAAGGCCTTCACTATTATTAGGTGTGCACACTTTTGTTATGTGTTTTATGTCTCTCTCTCTCTCTCTCTCTCTCTCTATATATATATATATATATATATATATATATATATATATACACATATGTCCGTATATCATTCAAATGATACACAAATTAACATATATAAGGAGCACTCATATAAAAAAGCGCTCATAAAAACAAATTTTAAAAAGTGGACCACAGATCTTTAATTCACGTGGTTTAAATGTTTCAATTTAGATTGGATAAACAGATAAATATAAATGTCTTCAAATTTATGCCTATAAGTTTTTCTAGGTGTTCAAAAATCTAATAAAATATTATTGTCTACCAAAGGTCTATATGACTTTGTTCTAGGACTTTTCCTTCAACCAAAAAATGGTTTACACTGTTCAATACATTTGTCTAATATTTTGATTAAAAAGTAAAGTAAATTTGATTTGGATTTACTCATTCATGAGTGTTTTTGTTTGATATCTGATTGATATACTAAGGTCTATCAATTTTTAGTACAAAATCTGTATAAAATGTTTACAATCTTATACAGACTTTCTACTAAAGTCTGTGTAAGATTGTAAAAATTAGTCATGTGTTAAAGAGACAAAAATTTCTTAAAACATAAGATTACTCATAACATTGTGTTTATTAAGTCTTATTTTTTCCAGAGCAAGCAACCATAAAAATTAAACAACTGTTTAAAACAGAACTGTTATTTTAGAGCACTGTACTGCCATTTCTTTAAAAGATAAACTTGGTAAATGTAGAAACATCAATGTAACTGTGATGCTATTAATGTGCTCATATCTTCCAGTTATACAACTCGATAAGGTAGAAACATTAAAAGAGCATTATATCAAGCTGGTGTTCTGAAGTTGTATGGTAAATAAAATATATATTGGGGATTTATTTACCTGTTATCAATAAGATATGTAAAGTTTTATGTTACACTTTACATTGTGCAACAATTTAAATGTATTTTTAAATTAATGAGAGCCTAATCTATTTGAATGTTAAAAACATTCAGCCATTCTTTAATTCATGTTTCAAAAGTGATATTATATGGTGTTAGCTAATGTTCATGTGACCTCAAACAATTTATGTAAACTTTGTAAAAGGATATTAAAAAATGAAGATCAGCTTTAGAACTAAAACACTTATGATTTATAAAGAGCCCTGTCTTACCTGAGATAAGGCTCTGTGTCCCATCTTACTACATGTGAGAATGACTACGAAAGCAGTAGGTCAGATTTTCTTTCATTTAAAGTTATGTTCAAAAGTTTTGTTTTTTTTCTTTTTTTTTTCTCTCAAGTTTACTAGGATCTCAAACAGGGAATATAAAGTAAAACTCACCCAAAAAATTCAGGGTAGCATTACATTAACTAAGTATTTTTACTCTTGTTAAAAAATTTTGTTTTTTAATTTGCTTATAAGTGATCTAAAGATTCCCTGTTGGTGTTTTAACTATGGCTGGAATCTTTCAGAATAAAATCTTGTGATATCCTGGCTTAGATTCCCAGTGCTCTGTGTAAAGTCACCCTGGGCCAAGATCTCAGATTCCAATGGTGAATCTCATGTGTGGCCTCCTGAAATCCCAACACAATTCATGGCAATACTTCTCTGAGGTCAGTTACACAACTCAGTCTCTAAGGGGAATCACAACAGAGTTCAAGCCCAGGTGGACCCAGGCATCTCTTCAAATTGCCACACAAATGATGACAATTAAAACCAAAACACTCTCACATGGCCCTCTTCATCTTTTTATATAGACACTAATCATAACCTCTAGCTGGAGGTTTCCATGAGGGGCACAGCCCAAGACAGTGTCAAAAATAATCTCCCTTGTCCCTCATTTGCCTAAAGTCAGGGTGGCCTGGACAACCTTAGTGTGAACCAGAAGTGATCAAATAGGCCTGCCGTTAATACTACTCCACTTCTCAAATTTGAGGCCTACTGACTGTGGGGTATAGATTTTTAGTGTGAATTGGAGTTATAAGAAAACCCAAGCACCTATTGTCTCCCCTCTGCAGCCCTTTGAAGAACTTATTTGACACAAATAATCCCTATTCTCACTTGATGGAGGTCAGGAATCTTACAGAGGAAGTCGAGAGGCTTCATCCACAATGACTGATCTTTTTTCCATTTAGGTTTTGGATGCCCACATGGGATCTTTCTTTAGATTCATCAGGTGCTGAAAATCTAAACCACAGGCTCACACAGGGCCAAGAGGCTGATTCAGATACATCCATTTCCAAAGCAATGAAGCAAAGAGCCACAGGTGATGCCCATTCATTTCCATTTGAAAACTGTTTTCTTCAGGCTTCACAAAGGGGTGGCCTGAGGCAAAGACCTTTCTGACATTCAGAGCAACAGAACAATAGGTAATCAAAAGGCCCCAAGCAGGGTTTCTCCACGGAGACTTTCCTTGTTACTCTAATATGTGAGTTTTCTGAGTTGCTCGCCATTCCCTTCAGCTATCCAGTACATGGCCATGTCACAGAGCTTGGAGGTGGTACATATCTTGTACAAAAATACATGATACTAATCTTGAGAGTGGCCAGAATTCATGAAAAAATGGAAAATTAGGTAGATAGCAGGTGTTGCCCATGGATAAGGCAAGCCTCAGTCCATTCATTAATTGGAAAGGATGCATGCTGGGAAGCTTTCTACTAGACAGGACACACCCAATGAGCTATTTTTTTCTAATATCCACAAAGAAAAACACAGTGGGATACACGGACATAGAAACAGTCTCCTTGTCAAATGACTTACTGGAAACAGTCCACTCCAATCCAAACAAACCTCCTTTTTTACCTATTCTCAGAACATGGAAAAAAACCACAAACACAAACCAACACCCACAAATGCAACTCCTTCCCCCAAGTAGGTCTGTCACTGTCTGGAGTGTCCTCTGACTGGTAGGCCATACGATGTTCCCCACAAATGGCCTTTCTGTCTCAGATCTGGTCTCATTGGTCAACTCTGTGAAGTTGTCAGGAGGCAGTGGTGAGCCAATTCCTGTCCTCTCAGGAAAGACCCCTCTTCAGAGCTTTCTTAGTATTTGGCAACCCTTACATCAGTAGGTACCAAGAAAGACTGACTCTGTCCTTAGTAAATCCAAACAAGTGAGCCCACTGCGACTGGGACTTGGACTGGCTCTGGTGCCTGGCTTCCTGGATCACAAAATTCAGAGAGTTCCATGGCCAAGGAAATGAGGTGAGGTCACTACCTTCAGGAAATAAATGAGGTCCCTGTCTTGGCCACTACTTTGTCCTAACAGTTGCATCCTAGTGTCTCCTGACATGGAGGCTGCCCTACTTCCTGTGATACTTTCACATGTTAGAATGGTATAGAAACCATAGTCACCTGGGAACAGATCTCCACACAGGCCTGCTTTGGTCCATCTTCCCTGCATTAAGAATAGAGAGGCTGACTCAGACACATCCTTTCATCCTGACCATGTTGTTTGCCATGGAATATGACTTTTGTTCTCTCAGGTCTTTCATAGCTGCCTACATCTTCTCCAGGGATTATTTCTGCATGGATTTTGAGGTACTCAGCAGGTGGAAGATCTCCTAACTTCCTGTATTGTAATATCAACTTTATCCCTGCTCTTCTGTAAAGTGAGATTGAGGGAACATTGTATGGTTAGGGTTAATAGCATGTTCCATTTGGCTTAGGAATCATTCTGCTGGATGAATAATGGTATTGGGAACCAGCAATATTTATAAGAATATGGAGGTAAAATATAAGTATGAAAACAGAAATCTAGGTAATATTTGAAGCCCAGAAGGATTTGGGCTCTTGATTGGGATCCTTAGCTTGAGTAATGTTTTGCACCGAGATCGATGCAAATCGATATACAATGGCATAAGACCCTGTACCTCAGATGATTGAATGTAGAAGAGAACATCCAGTGAAAAAGGGATAGTGTGTAGGATTAGAAAGATAGTCAGTAGGTTTAGGAGGAAGAGTGAGTCTAGGATTTGGACCAAAAGTTCTTTAGCAATAGGTTTCGGTTAGAGAGTGAATATAAATGGCACCATATGTGAAAAGTTGGGCACAATGATGAACTGGGAAAAATATGTAGGAAGGCAGACATCAATAGAGACATTAGGAAATCAGGCAAAGTATAACGTGAGTGATAAGATTTGACATTTTCAACAGGGTTGAGGTTGAATACATAATCTTAAAAAGAAAGAAAAATGTAGTCACCAATTGGATTGACATTTGAGAGCATTAGGCAAACTGGACATGGATGTTTTTAGTAATCCCTGTTCACATTCCATTGAGGCTTTATTGCAATCATAATGGTGACCTTTGCATTTTGTGTCCAGAATATTACTGTGATAATATGTATATGTAGATCAGGTGACATGAGTATTTCTTCCACCTTTTCTGGGAGCAATATTTTGAAAACATATAAATTAGTACTGGGGATACTAAGAGGTTTACCCTGTGTTGATGAATATAGAGATGATGCATTAATAGACCATACTGTGAAAAAATTATGTGACTGGTTCCAAATTTACATAATGGATTGTTTTAATATCTGAAAATATAGACGAAATCATATATTGATATATGTACATTCATTCCAACAAGTTATATATCTAATGGTATTATTAGGGTTACCGTTTATCATGAATAGTGTGTGAGTTTTGCTTCAAAAATGATAATGGAATCGAAAATAATGTGTTTAGAAAGAAGTCTAGTGAAAAGACCAGTCAAGAAACATAGAGGAATATATGTGTTCCAAAGGAGGAAGTGATTGAAAGTAAACCAAATATTTATAAATTTGTGAACTTGTGAATGAAAGGATATATTTTATGATGTGCATAAACTGAATAAATAATAACGCACCAAGTTTGAATAAAAATGAACTTTAAAAAACACATCATATCCAATAGGAATGTATTTGCATTGATGTTAAACTTGGTCAGTTAGTCTAGAAATATTAGGATTTGTAAGAACCCTTCCCTGAATTTAGTTTTCAATACTAGGAAACAAATATGTATTTCAGTGGATGTATATTTCTGAGAATAAACTTGTTAAAAGTTGATTATAAATCCACATATATGAATATGAATGAATTCAGGTGGTGTATAAGAAGACATATATTTCATATTTTGGAAAATCTGGAGACTATATATATATATATATATATATATATATATATATATATATAGAGAGAGAGAGAGAGAGAGAGAGAGAGAGAGATAGAGAGAGAGAGAGAGAGACAAACACACACACATTATAATGTCGCAATATATATGTCAATCGAAATTCATCATGAAAAATAACTCATCCGCATATCCCAAAATATTCATTTTACTGAACATGGATGTATGTATAATGTTGTTCATCTAGGAAGCTCACCCATGGGTTGAATTTTCTGTACCAACAGCGTTTAGGAGGAGTGATCTCTTCTCACAAATAGTATCTGCCAAGTCAGCCACCTTACAAGAATGTACGTGTGAAACCAGGTAGGATTCTATTTGTGCATATAAAAATACATGTGCTTAATAGGCTACAGAGAAAGGGAGACAGGAATTCATATATTTCTTAACTTTAAAAACACATGGAATAGTGTGTAGTGTCCCTCTTTATCCCTTTTGATTAACTTTGGCTTAAAAAAAAGAATTTTATTGAGAATTTTTGTATATATCTTTGTCAGGAATTTTGCTCTGAAGATTTCTTTCCTTGATGTGTCTTTGTCTGATTTTGGTATGTGAGTGATAATAGCCTCATGGAATGAGTTTGGAGGAGTTCCATCCTTTTCTATTTTATGGAATAATTTGAGGAGTATTGTGATGAATGCTTCTTTGAAGGTCTTGTAGAACATGGCTGAGAATCTGTCTGTTCCTGGGCTTTGCTTGATTGGTAGGCTGTTGACAGCAACTTCTATTTCATTGCTTGAAATTGATTTGTTTAAATTGTTCACGTCCTACTAATTAAGTTTGGGTATATCTCTAAAATTTTATTGATGTCATCATGTTATTTTAATTTATTAGACTATAAATTTTCAAATTAGTTTTCAATTATTCTCTGTATTTTAGTTGTGTACTCTGTAAAAGTTCCTTTATGATCCTTAATTTTAGTAATTTGAGGTTTTTTTTCTTCATTAGCTTGGTTAAGGAAGTGTCAACTTTATTTATTTTTCAAAGATTAAATTTTGTGTTGTGTCAAAAAAAATAACACATGGAAAATTATTTCAATAAATTGAATAGATTTATAACTCCTACCTTATATTATGCAAAAGGCAAGTCCAACTATACACCATGTCTCTTCTGAAATGCTTGTATCTATTCTGTTTGGGTTCTTTTTCTCCATTATATTAGTATTAGTGGTAAGAGTCTCGTAGGGTATATGAATGTTTCTGAGAATAATCTTGTGAAAAGATAATTATAAATCCACATTCATGAATATGAAAAATTTAGGAAGTGCAAAATAAGACACATATATTTCATACTTTGAAAAATTTGGAGAGTATATCTATATTTATATCTATATATCTATATCTATATCTATCTATATATATATATATACACACACACACACACACACACACACACACAACACTCACAGACATTAAAAAGTACCAATATAAATGCCAATCGAAATTCATCAGTAAATATATATCATCCACAAATGCAAAAAATATTTATTTTACTAAACATGAGTTTATATATAATGTTTTTCTAATAGGACGCTCTCCTATAGGTTGAATTTTCATTTCCAAAAGCATTTAGGAGGAGTGAACTCTTCTCACAATTTGTATCTGCCAAGACAGCCACCTCACAAAAATGTATGTGTGATACCTGGTAGGATTCTATATATGCATATAAATATACATGTGTGAATAGGCTACAGAAAAGGGAAACAAGAATTCACATATTTGTTAAGTTTAAAAACACATGGACAATATTACAATTAAAATTTGACTAGATTTATAACTCCAACCTTATATAAGGCAAATTTCAAGTCCAACTCTACAACATGTCTCCTCTGAAGTGCTTGTATTTCTATTGTGTTGGGTTAATTTTCACGATTATATTAGGATGAATAGTCTGAGTCTACTAGGTATGGGTTATTGTCAGGGATTCAGAACTTCGAATGACAAATTGGAAAATGAATCCAATGTGTATGTAAATATACGCTGCACAAATATCCTCCCGCTCTCATCCAGAACAATGCCTTGACATTACCTTCACCACAAGTAAGACACAACTAGAGGAGAAGAGTTACAAAATCAGTGAATACATATCTGGAATGGAAAATGCTAAGGAGTTCACATTCTGGAGGCGGTAGAGGAGTTTCAAAAAGTAAGGGACAGGGTAAACACTCCAGAAACATGGAGCTCTGCTGGCCTAAAAACTTTTTGAGAAACTGCCTCTGAGCTTCCGCACTTGAAATATATGTTGTTTTCAGGAGATTTGGCTTCCTTTGTAGTGAGACCATCAAAGCTGGGTCTACATCTATGTGACCTGGAGGACATGGTTTCTTATTTTCCAATGAACAAGATGAAGCAGTGCTGAATCCTCTCTTTGTAAGTAAACTGAGGCCACTGGGGACTAAGTGTCTCCCCGTGTGGACTGTGAAGCCATTTGGTCCTCCTCCATTTTTTGTGGAGTTTTTGCTGCTGCACTGTGAGTTTGGTAGTTGTTTCACGAAATACTAGGAGCTAAACTGGGACACAGTGCTGGAGGGAGTTCTGTCACGTGTGGTGGGTCAGGGTCTGCAAGAGAATGCACCAACTAGGCTTCTATCTCTCACTGCTTTCCCCATTGCCCCCTTTTCCATATCAACCTGATACTTAATTTTCCTCTGAAAACTCTCCATATAACAAGATGCCTTTACATATAAGGGTCTGCTGGCTGCACCATGTCAGTTACAAGCCATTTGGAATCCAATGGTAGATCCACAAGGCCCTTCCACGAATGTTTTATCAAACACCTCCCCACCACTGCTCTAGACCCACTACTCAGCAGGCTACAAACTACTGGCATCTCTGTTCTACACCATTTTCATGAAACTCAGTAAATCAAGGCACTGTCTGGTATAATCATGATCAGCAAAAGGACATCCAATGTTTCTCCAGTACCACCTGGTCATAGGTATTTCAAAAATTTCATGGTATTTATCTAGCCATTTTTCAAGCATGAAGTTGGAGGCACTGTGGGTTTCAATTCATTCAGCAAAGATTAAATGGTGAGGAAGCTCATTTCAATAAAATCTCTGGAGAACTCTCACAGGCAAGGCTTCCCAAAGAGTGGACAAAAGGTCACATTAGGCGAGGCCCATTGAGGTCTATAATGTGAGGTCATTGTGTGTTTTGACTCTCAACTATGGCTGCCATTTCTTTAAGGATAAAATCATGTGATATCCTTGCTGAGATTCCCAGGCGTCTGTGGAAATCCACCCGGGGCCTAGGTCTCAGTTTCCAAGAGTGACTTTCATGCATGGCCTCTTAAAATCCCAACAAAATTCATGGCAATGCTTCTCTGAGTTCAGTTCCAAAACCCAGTCTCTAAGGGGAATCACACCAGAGTTCAAGCCCACGTGGACACAGTCATTTATTCCAATGCCACGCAAATGAGGAACATTAAAACCAAAACACTCCCACATAGCCGTCATCTTATTCCATATAGTCAATGATCTTAACATCTGGCTGGAGGTTTCCATGAGGGGCGCAGCCCAAGACAGTGTCCAAAATCAGCTCGTTTGCCCCTCATTTGCCTAAAGTCAGGGTAGGCTGGACACCGTTTCTGTGAACCAGGAGTGAACAAATAAACCTGCCGTTAATACTTCTATGTTTCTCCAATTTGAGGTCTACTGATTTTAGGTATCAATTCTTTAGGTGATTTAGAGTCAAGCGAAAACACAAGCACCTCTGCAGGGCTTTGAAGAACTCATTTGACCTAAATAATCCCTATTCTCATTTGATGGAGTGCAGCAACCTAACAGAGGAAGGCAAGAGACTTCATCCAAAATGAATGATATTTTTTGCCATTGTGGTTTTGGAAGCTCACATGGGATCATTCTTAAGATCCATCAGGTGCTGAGAATCTATGCTACAGCCACACACAGGTCCAAGAGGCTGATAAAGACACATCCCTTTCCAAAGCAATTAAGCTAAGAGCCACAGGTGAGGCCCATTCATTTCCATTTGAAAACTGTTTTCTTCAGGCTTCACAAAGGGGTGGCCTGAGGCAAAGACCTTCCTGACATTCAGTGCAACACAGCAATAAGTAAGCAAAAAGCCCAAAGCAGTGTTTCTGCACTGAGACTTTCCTGGTCACACTGATATCTGAGTTTTCTGAGATGCTCGCCATTCTCTTCAACTATCCTTTATATGGCCATGTCACAGAGCTTGGAGGTGGTACATATTTTGGACACAAATCCATGAGCCTATTCTGGAGAGTGGCCAGAATTCAGGAAGAAAACAACAACTTAGAAAGATAACAGGTGTTGCACATCGATAAGACAAGGTGCAGTCCATTCATATATTGGGCAGGATGAATTATAGGGAAGATTTATACTAGACAAGACACATCCATTAATGCATTCTCTTTTCTAATGTCTACAACAACGGACACAGTGGGATACACAGAAACAGAAACACTCGCCTTGTCAAATGACTTACTAGAAACTGTCCACTCCAAACCAAACAAAACGCCTTTTCTATCTATTCTCAGAACATGAGACAAAACAACAAACCCACACCCACTCCCACAAAGGCACCTCCTGCCCCCAAGTAGGTCTTTGACTATCCGAAGTATCCTCTGACTGGTGGGCCATACTATGTTCCCTCGACATGGCCTGTCTTCTCTCAGATCATGTTTCCTTGACCAACTCTGTGAAGATGTCAGGAAAAAGTGGTTAGCCACTACCTGTTTTCTCAGGAAAGGTCCATATTCATAGCTCTCCTTGCATTTGGCCATCCTCACATCATTAGGTACCAAGAAAACTGACTCTGTCCTTGGTAAATCCAAACAAGTGAGCCCACTGGGCCTGGGACTGGGACTGCCTCTGGGTGCCTGGCTTCTTGGATACCAAGTTCAGAGAGTTCCATCACCAAGGAAATGAGGTATGTCACATTCTTTGGAACTGAATGAGGTCACTGCCTTGGCAACCACTTTGTCCTAACGGTTGCTTCCAAGGGTTACATAAGATGGAGGTTTCCCCTACTTCCTGTGACACTTTCATAAGGTAGAATTTATATCAACCATTGGCACCCTGGAACAGCTCTCCACTCAGGCCTGGATTGTTCCACCTTGTCTACAGTAAGAAGAGAGAGGCAGATTCAGACACATCCCTTCATCCTGACCAGGTTGTTTGCCATGGAAGATGACTTTTGCTCTCTCAGGTGCTTCATACCTGCCTACAACTTCTCCAGGTATCATTTGTGCATGGACATTTGAGGTTCTCATCTGGTGGAAGATCCCCAACTTTCCTGTATTGTAAGAACCCCTCTGTCCCTGCTCTTCTTTAAAATGATTGAGGGAACAGTGTATACTTGGAGTTAAAAACAGGTTTGATTTGGTGACGAATGATTCTGTGCGATGAATAATGGCAATCGGAACCTGCAATATTTACAAGAATATAGAGGTGAAATATAAGTATGAAAACAGAAATCTAGGTATGCTTTCAATCCCAGAAGGGTTTTGCCCTTGATTGGGATACTTAGCTTTGAATTATGTTCTGCAAAGATGTCTCAGATAATTCGAATTACAATGGCATAGGACGTTGTACATTGGATGATAGAATTTAGAAGAGAACATCAGGTCAAAAAGGGATATTCAGTAGGATTAGGAAGATAGTCGGTAGGTTTAGGAAGAAGAGTGAGTACAGGATTTGGACCAAAAGTTCTTTAGCAATAGACTTTTGGTTATAGAGTGAATGTAAATGTCAGCAAATATAAAGAGTCAGTCACTATGTTGAACTGGGGAAAATAGTAGAAAAGCAGATATCAATAGAAACATTACGAAATCAGGCAAAGTATAAAGTGAGGGATAGAATTAGACATTTTCAACAGTGTTGAGTTTGAATATATAAATAGGAAAAAACAAATATGTAGTCACCAATAGGATTGACAATTGACAGCATTAGGCAACCTGGATATGGATGTTTTTAGAAATCCATGTTCACTTTCCATTTAGGCTTTGGTACAATCATAAGTGTGACCTTTCCATTTTTTGTCCAGAATATTACTGTGATAATGAGGTGACATGAGTATTTCTTTCACCATTTCTGGGAGCAATATATTGAAGATGTAATATTAGAATCGGGGTACAAAGAGGTGTACCCTGTTTCTATGAACATAGAAAAAAAGCATGAATAGACCATACTGTGAATAAATAATATAATTTTTTCAACTTTAAATATAGAATTGAACTGATATCTGAAAAATTAAAGGAAATCGTATATTGATATACAATCATTCATTCCAACCAGTTATATATCTATTGGAAATATTAGTGTTTTGGTTTATCATGAAGAGTGTGTGAGTTTTGCTTCAAAATGATTATGGAAATTCAAAATTATGTGTTTGGAAAGAAGTCTGATGAAAGGACCAGTCAAGAAACCCTGACAATACATGTGTTCTGAAGCAAGAAGTCATTAAAGTTGAAACAAATGCCTATTAATTTGTGAACTTGTGGATGCAATGTATATCCTATGATGTGCAAAAACTTAAGAAACAATAATGTACCAGTGTCGATTACAAATGAATGACAAATTACATATCATGTCCCATAGGAGTCTACTTGCATTGATGTTAGACTGGGTCAGTTACTGTAGAGTAATTAGGATTTGTATGCACCATTCACTGAAGTTAGGTTTCAGTACTATGAAACAAATATGTATTTCAGGTGGATGAATATTTCTGATAATAATCTTGTGAAAAGTTGATTATAAATCCACATACATGTACATGAATGAATTTAGAGAGTATATATTAGACACATTTTTTCATATTTTGAAAAATTTGGAGAGTATATATATATATCTATGTCTATACACACACACAGACACACACACACACAGACACACACACACACACACAGACACACACACACACACAACATTCACAGACATTAAAAAGTACCAATATAAATGCCAATCGAAATTCATCAGTAAATATATATCATCCACAGATGCAAAAATATTTATTTTACTGAACATGAGTTTATGCATAATTTTGTTCTACTAGGACGTTCTCCTATAGGTTGAATTTTCATTTCCAACAGCATTTAGGAGGAGTGAACACTTCTCACAATTTGTATCTGCCAAGACAGCCACCTCACAAAAATGTATGTGTGATACCTGGTAGGATTCTATATATGCATATAAATATACATGTGTGAATAGGCTACAGAAAAGGGAAATAAGAATTCACATATTTGTTAAGCTTAAAAACACATGGAGAATATTTCAATTAAAATTTGACGAGATTTATAACTCCTACCTTATATAATGCAAATGTCAAGTCCAACTATACAACATGTCTCCTCTGAAGTGCTTGTATTTCTATTGTGTTGGGTTAAATTTCCCCATTATATTAGGATGAATAGTCTGAGTCTACTAGGTAAGTTTTAGTGTCCGGGATTCAGTACTTCAAATGGAAAATTGGAAAATGAATCCAATGTGTATGTAAATATATGCTGCACAAATATCCTCACGCTCTCATCCAGAACAATGCCTTGACATTACCTTCACCCCAAGTAAGACACAATTAGAGGAGAAGAGTTACAAAATCAGTGAATACATATCTGGAATGGAAAATGCCCAGGAGTTCACAACCTTGGAGGTGGTAGAGGAGTTTCCAAAAGTAAGGGACAGGGTAAACACTCCACAAACATGGAGCTCTGCTGGCCTAAAAACTTTTTGAGAAACTGCCTCTGAGCTTCCGCACTTGAAATATATGTTGTTTTCATGAGATTTGGCTTCCTTTGTAGTGAGACCATCAAAGCTGGGTCTGCATCTATGTGACCTGGAGGACATGGTTTCTTATTTTCCAATGAACAAGATGAAGCAGTGCTGAATCCTCTCTTTATAGGTAAACTGAGGCCACTGGGGACTAAGTGTCTCCCCGTCTCCCCGTGTGGACTGTGAAGCCATTTGGTCCTCCTCCACTTTTTGTGGTTTTTAGGCTGCTGCACTGTGAGTTTGGTATTTGTTTCACGAAATACTAGCAGCTAAACTGGGACACAGTGCTGGAGGGAGTTCTGTCACGTGTGGTGGGTCAGGGTCTGCAAGAGAATGCACCAACTAGGCTTCTATCTCTCACAGCTTGCCCCATTGCCCCCTTGTCCATATCAACCTGATTCTTAATTTTCCTCTTAAAACTCTCCATATAACAAGATGCCTTTACATATAAGGGTCTGCTGGCAGCACCATGTCAGTTACAAGCCATTTGGAATCCAATGGTAGATCCACATGGCCCTACCACGGATGTTTTATCAAACACCTCCCCAGCACTGCTCTAGACCCACTACTCAGCAGGCTCCAACTTACTGGCATCTCTTTTCTACACCATTTTCATGAAACTCAGTAAATCAAGGCACTGTCTGGTATACTCATGATCAGCAATAGGACATCCAATGTTTCTCCAGTGCCACCTG
Organism: Callospermophilus lateralis; assembly: GCF_048772815.1. Taxonomy (NCBI): domain Eukaryota; kingdom Metazoa; phylum Chordata; class Mammalia; order Rodentia; family Sciuridae; genus Callospermophilus; species Callospermophilus lateralis. The sequence goes on along the minus strand of NW_027513534.1, from coordinate 1,313,804 downwards.
GTCATAGGAATTTCAAAAATTTCATGGTATTTATCTAGCCATTTTTCAAGCATGAAGTTGGAGGCACTGTGGGTTTCAATTCATTCAGCAAAGATTAAATGGTGAGGAAGCTCAATTCAATGAAATCTCTGGAGAAATCTCACAGGCAAGGCTTCCCAAAGAATGGACAAAAGGTCACATTAGGCCAGGCCCATTGAGGTCTACAATGTGAGGTGCATGTGTGTTTTGACTCTCAACTATGGCTGCCATTTCTTTAAGAATAAAATCATGTGATATCCTTGCTGAGATTCCCAGGCCTCTGTGGAAATCTACCCGGGGCCTAGGTCTCAGTTTCCAAGAGCGACTTTCATGCGTGGCCTCTTAAAATCCCAACAAAATTCATAGCAATGCTTCTCTGAGTTCAGTTCCAAAACCCAGTGTTTAAGGGGAATCACACCAGAGTTCAAGCCCACGTGGAACCAGTCATTTTTTCCAATGCCACACAAATGACCAACATTAAAACCAAAACACTCCCACATGACCCTCACCTTATTCCATATAGTCAATCATCTTAAACTCTGGCTGGAGGTTTCCATGAGGGGTGCAGCCCAAGACAGTGTCCAAAATCAGCTCGTTTGCCCCTCATTTGCCTAAAGTCAGGGTAGCCTGGAAACCGTTGCTGTGAACCAGGAGTGAACAAATAAGCCTGCCGTTAATACTTCTATGTTTCTCCAATTTGAGGGCTACTGATTTTAGGTATCGATTCTTTAGGTGATTTAGAGTCATGCGAAAACACAAGCACCTCTGCAGGGCTTTGAAGAACTCATTTGACTCACAGAATCCCTATTCATATTTGTTGGAGTGCAGGAACCTAACAGAGGAAGGCAAGAGTCTTCATCCACAATGAATGATATTTTTTGCCATTCTGGTTTTGGAAGCTCACATGGGATCATTCTTAAGATCCATCAGGTGCTGAGAATCTAAGTCACAGCCACACACAGGACCAAGAGGCTGATAAAGACACATCCCTTTCCAAAGCAATTAAGCAAAGAACCACAGGTGAGGCCCATTCATTTCCATTTGAAAACTGTTTTCTTCAGGCTTCACAAAGGGGTGGCCTGAGGCAAAGAACTTCCTGACATTCAGTGCAACACAACAATAAGTAAGCAAAAAGCCCAAAGCAGTGTTCTGCACTGAGACTTTCCTGGTCACACTGATATCTGAGTTTTCTGAGATGCTCGCCATTCTCTTCAACTATCCTTTACATGGCCATGTCACAGAGCTTGGAGGTGATACATATTTTGGACACAAATCCCTGAGCCCATTCTGGAGAGTGGCCAGAATGCAGGAAGAAAACAACAACTTAGAAAGATAGCAGGTGTTGCACATCCATAAGACAAGCTGCAGTCCATTCATATATTGGGCAGGATGAATTATACGGAAGATTTATACTAGACAGGACACATCCATTAATGCATTCTCTTTTCTAATGTCTACAACAACGGACACAGTGGGATACACATAAACAGAAACACTCGCCTTGTCAAATGACTTACTAGAAACTGTCTGCTCCAAACCAAACAAACAGCCTTTTGGATCTATTCTCAGAACATGAGACAATACAACAAACCCACACCCACTCCCACAAAGGCACCTCCTTCCCCCAAGTAGGTCTGTGACTATCCAGAGTGTCCTCTGACTGGTGGGCCATACTATGTTCCCCCGAAATGGCCTGTCTTCTCTCAGATCTTGTTTCCTTGACCAACTCTGTGAAGATGTCAGGAAAAAGTGGTTAGCCACTACCTGTTTTCTCAGGAAAGGTCCATCTTCAGAGCTCTCCTGGCATTTGGCCATCCTCACATCATTAGGTACCAAGAAAACTGACTATGTCCTTGGTAAATCCAAACAAGTGAGCCCACTGGGCCTGGGACTGGGACTGCCTCTGGGTGCCTGGCTTCTTGGATACCAAGTTCAGAGAGTTCCATCACCAAGGAAATGAGGTATGTCACATTCTTTGGAACTGAATGAGGTCACTGCCTTGGCAACCACTTTGTCCTAACAGTTGCTTCCAAGGGTTACATAAGATGGAGGTTTCCCTACTTCCTGTGACACTTTCATAAGGTAGAATGTATATCAACCATTGGCACCCGGGAACAGCTCTCCACTCAGGCCTGGATTGTTCCACCTTGTCTACAATAAGAAGAGAGAGGCAGATTCAGACACATCCCTTCATCCTGACCAGGTTGTTTGCCATGGAAGTTGACTTTTGCTCTCTCAGGTGCTTCATACCTGCCTACAACTTCTCCAGGTATCATTTGTGCATGGACATTTGAGGTTCTCATCTGGTGGAAGATCCCCAACTTTCCTGTATTGTAAGAACCCCTCTGTCCCTGCTCTTCTGTAAAATGATTGAGGGAACAGTGTATACTTGGGGTTAAAAACAGGTTTGATTTGGTGACGAATGATTCTGTGCGATGAATAATGGGATTGGGAACCTGCAATATTTACAAGAATATAGAGGTGAAATATAAGTGTGAAAAAAGAAATCTAGGTATGCTTTGAAGCCCAGAAGGGTTTTGCCCTTGATTGGGATACTTAGCTTTGAATTATGTTCTGCAAAGATGTCTCAGATAATTTGATATACAATGGCATAGAACCTTGTACATTGGATGATTGAATTTAGAAGAGAACATCCAGTCAAAAAGGGATATTCAGTAGGATTAGGAAGATAGTCGGTAGGTTTAGGAAGACGAGTGAGTATAGGATTTGGACCAAAAGTTCTTTAGCAATAGACTTTTGGTTATAGAGTGAATGTAAATGTCAGCACATATGAAGAGTCAGACACTATGTTGAACTGGGGAAAATATGTAGAAAAGCAGATATCAATGGAAACATTACGAAATCAGGCAAAGTATAAAGTGAGGGATAGAATTAGACATTTTCAACAGGGTTGAGTTTCAATATATAAATTAGGAAAAAACAAATAAGTAGTCACCAATAGGAGTGACAATTGACAGCATTAGGCAACCTGGACATGGATGTTTTTAGAAATCCATGTTCACTTTCCATTTAGGCTTTGGTACAATCATAAGTGTGACCTTTCCATTTTTTGTCCAGAATATTACTGTGATAATGAGGTGACATGAGTATTTCTTTCACCATTTCTGGGAGCAATATATTGAAGATGTAAAATTAGAATCGGGGGTTCAAATAGGTGTACCCTGTTTCTATGAACATAGAGAAAAACCACAAATAGACCATACTGTGAATAAATAATATAACTTTTTTGAACTTTAAATAATGAATTGAACTGATATCTGAAAAATAAAAGGAAATTGTATATTGATATACAATCATTCATTCCAACCAGTTATATATCTAATGGAAATATTAGTGTTTTGGTTTATCATGAAGAGTGTGTGAGTTTTGCTTCAAAATGATTTTGGAAATTCAAAATAATGTGTTTGGAAAGAAGTCTCATGAAAAGACAAGTCAAGAAACCCTGACAATACATGTGTTCTGATGCAAGAAGTGATTAATGTTGAAACAAATGCCTATTAATTTGTGAACTTGTGGATGAAATGTATATCCTATGATGTGCAAAAACTGAAGAAACAATAATGTACCAGTGTCGAATACAAATGAATGACAAATTACATATCATGTCCCATAGGAGTCTACTTGCATTGATGTTAGACTGGGTCAGATACTGTAGAATAATTAGGATTTGTATGCACCCTTCACTGAAGTTAGTAGTCAGTACTAGGAAACAAATATGTATTTCAGGTGGATGAATATTTCTGATTATAATCATGTGAAAAGTTGATTATAAATCACCATACATGAACATGAATGAATTTATAGAGTGTGTACTAGACACATATATTTCATATTTGGAAAAATTTGGAGAGTATATCTATATCTATATCTATACACACACATACACACACACGCACACACACACACACAACACTCACAGACATTAAAAAGTACCAATATAAATGCCAATCGAAATTCATCAGTAAATATATATCATCCACAGATGCAAAAATATTTATGTTACTGAACATGAGTTTATGTATAATGTAGTTCTTCTAGGACGCTCTCTTATAGGTTGAATTTTCATTTCCAACAGCATTTAGGAGGAGTGAACACTTCTCACAATTTGTATCTGCCAAGACATCCACCTTACAAAAATGTACGTGTGATACCTGGTAGGATTCTATATATGCATATAAATATACATGTGTGAATAGGCTACAGAAATTGGAAACAAGTATTCACATATTTGTTAAGTTTAAAAACACATGGAGAATATTTCAATTAAAATTTGACTAGATGTATAACTCCTACCTTATATAATGCAAATGTCAAGTCCAACTATAGAACATGTCTCCTCTGAAGTGCTTGTATTTCTATTGCGTTGGGTTAATTTTCCCCATTATATTAGGATGAATAGTCTGAGTCTACTAGGTATGGGTTAGCGTCAGGGATTCAGTACTTCGAATGAAAAATTGGAAAAAGAATCCAATGTGTATGTAAATATATGCTGCACAAATATCCTCCCGCTCTCATCCAAAACAATGCCTTGACATTACCTTCACCCCAAGTAAGACACAATTAGAGGAGAAGAGTTACACAATCAGTGAATACATATCTGGAATGGAAAATGCTCAGGAGTTCACAACCTTGGAGGTGGTTTAGGAGTTTCCAAAAGTAAGGGACATGGTAAACACTCCACAAACATTAACTCTGCTGGCCTAAAAACTTTTTGAGAAACTGCCTCTGAGCTTCCGCACTTGAAATATATGTTGTTTTCATGAGATTTGGCTTCCTTTGTAGTGAGAACATCAAAGCTGGGTCTGCATCTATGTGACCTGGAGGACATGGTTTCTTATTTTCCAATGAACAAGATGAAGCAGTGCTGAATCCTCTCTTTATAGGTAAACTGAGGCCACTGGGGACTAAGTGTCTCCCCGTCTCCCCGTGTGGACTGTGAAGCCATTTGGTCCTCCTCCACTTTTTGTGGTTTTTAGGCTGCTGCACTGTGAGTTTGGTATTTGTTTCACGAAATACTAGCAGCTAAACTGGGACACAGAGCTGGAGGGAGTTGTGTCACGTGTGGTGGGTCAGGGTCTGCAAGAGAATGCACCAACTAGGCTTCTATCTCGCACAGCTTGCCCCATTGCCCCCTTGTCCATATCAACCTGATTCTTAATTTTCCTCTTAAAACTCTCCATATAACAAGATGCCTTTACATATAAGGGTCTGCTGGCAGCACCATGTCAGTTACAAGCCATTTGGAATCCAATGGTAGATCCACATGGCCCTACCACGGATGTTTTATCAAACACCTCCCCAGCACTGCTCTAGACCCACTACTCAGCAGGCTCCAACTTACTGGCATCTCTGTTCTACACCATTTTCATGAAACTCAGTAAATCAAGGCACTGTCTGGTATACTCATGATCAGCAATAGGACATCCAATGTTTCTCCAGTGCCACCTGGTCATAGGAATTTCAAAAATTTCATGGTATTTATCTAGCCATTTTTCAAGCATGAAGTTGGAGGCACTGTGGGTTTCAATTCATTCAGCAAAGGTTAAATGGTGAGGAAGCTCATTTCAATGAAATCTCTGGAGAAATCTCACAGGCAAGGCTTCCCAAAGAATGGACAAAAGGTCATATTAGGCCAGGCCCATTGAGGTCTACAATGTGAGGAGCATGTGTGTTTTGACTCTCAACTATGGCTGCCATTTCTTTAAGAATAAAATCATGTGATATCCTTGCTGAGATTCCCAGGCCTCTGTGGAAATCTACCCGGGGCCTAGGTCTCAGTTTCCAAGAGCGACTTTCATGCGTGACCTCTTAAAATCCCAACAAAATTCATAGCAATGCTTCCTTGACTTTCAGTTCCAAAACCCAGTGTTTAAGGGGAATCACACCAGAGTTCAAGCCGACGTGGAACCAGTCATTTTTTCCAATGCCACACAAATGACCAACATTAAAACCAAAACACTCCCACGTGGCCCTCACCTTATTCCATATAGTCAATCATCTTAAACTCTGGCTGGAGGTTTCCATGAGGGGTGCAGCCCAAGACAGTGTCCAAAATCAGCTCGTTTGCCCCTCATTTGCCTAAAGTCAGGGTAGCCTGGACACCGTTGCTGTGAACCAGGAGTGAACAAATAAGCCTGCCGTTAATACTTCTATGTTTCTACAATTTGAGGGCTACTGATTTTAGGTATCGATTCTTTAGGTGATTTAGAGTCATGCGAAAACACAAGCACCTCTGCAGGGCTTTGAAGAACTCATTTGACTCACAGAATCCCTATTTATATTTGTTGGAGTGCAGGAACCTAACAGAGGAAGGCAAGAGTCTTCATCCACAATGAATGATATTTTTTGCCATTTAGTTTTGGAAGCTCACATGGGATCATTCTTAAGATCCATCAGGTGCTGAGAATCTAAGTCACAGCCACACACAGGACCCAGAGGCTGATATAGACACATCCCTTTCCAAAGCAATTAAGCAAAGAACCTCAGGTGAGGCCCATTCATTTCCATTTGAAAACTGTTTTCTTCAGGCTTCACAAAGGGGTGGCCTGAGGCAAAGACCTTCCTGACATTCAGTGCAACACAACAATAAGTAAGCAAAAAGCCCAAAGCAGTGTTTCTGCACTAAGACTTTCCTGGTCACACTGATATCTGAGTTTTCTGAGATGCTCGCCATTCTCTTCAACTATCCTTTACATGGCCATGTCACAGAGCTTGGAGGTGGTACATATTTTGGACACAAATGCCTGAGCCCATTCTGGAGAGTTCCCAGAATTCAGGAAGAAAACAACAACTTAGAAAGATAGCAGGTGTTGCACATCGATAAGACAAGCTGCAGTCCATTCATATATTGGGCAGGATGAATTATAGGGAAGATTTATACTAGACAGGACACATCCATTAATGCATTCTCTTTTCTAATGTCTACAACAACGAACACAGTGGGATACACATAAACAGAAACACTCGCCTTGTCAAATGACTTACTAGAAACTGTCTACTCCAAACCAAACAAACCACCTTTTCGATCTATTCTCAGAACATGAGACAAAACAACAAACCCACACCCACTCCCACAAAGGCACCTCCTTCCCCCAAGTAGGTCTGTGACTATCCGGAGTGTCCTCTGACTGGTGGGCCATACTATGTTCCCCCGAAATGGCCTGTCTTCTCTCAGATCTTGTTTCCTTGACCAACTCTGTGAAGATGTCAGGAAAAAGTGGTTAGCCACTACCTGTTTTCTCAGGAAAGGTCCATCTTCAGAGCTCTCCTGGCATTTGGCCATCCTCACATCATTAGGTACCAAGAAAACTGACTCTGTCCTTGGTAAATCCAAACAAGTGAGCCCACTGGGCCTGGGACTGGGACTGCCTCTGGGTGCCTGGCTTCTTGGATACCAAGTTCAGAGAGTTCCATCACCAAGGAAATGAGGTATGTCACATTCTTTGGAACTGAATGAGGTCACTGCCTTGGCAACCACTTTGTCCTAACAGTTGCTTCCAAGGGTTACATAAGATGGAGGTTTCCCCTACTTCCTGTGACATTTTCATAAGGTAGAATGTATATCAACTATTGGCACCCGGGAACAGCTCTCCACTCAGGCCTGGATTGTTCCACCTTGTCTACAATAAGAAGAGAGTGGCAGATTCAGACACATCCCATAGTTGTTTGCCATGGAAGATGACTTTTGCTCTCTCAGGTGCTTCATACCTGCCTACAACTTCTCCAGGTATCATTTGTGCATGGACATTTGAGGTTCTCATCTGGTGGAAGATCCCCAACTTTCCTGTATTGTAAGAACCCCTCTGTCCCTGCTCTTCTGTAAAATGATTGAGGGAACAGTGTATACTTGGGGTTAAAAACAGGTTTGATTTGGTGACGAATGATTCTGTGCGATGAATAATGGGATTGGGAACCTGCAATATTTACAAGAATATAGAGGTGAAATATAAGTATGAAAAAAGAAATCTAGGTATGCTTTGAAGCCCAGAAGGGTTTTGCCCTTGATTGGGATACTTAGCTTTGAATTATGTTCTGCAAAGATGTCTCAGATAATTTGATATACAATGGCATAGGACCTTGCACATTGGATGATTGAATTTAGAAGAGAACATCCAGTCAAAAAGGGATATTCAGTAGGTTTAGGAAGATAGTCGGTAGGTTTAGGAAGACGAGTGAGTATAGGATTTGGACCAAAAGTTCTTTAGCAATAGACTTTTGGTTATAGAGTGAATGTAAATGTCAGCACATATGAAGAGTCAGACACTATGTTGAACTGGGGAAAATATGTAGAAAAGCAGATATCAATGGAAACATTACGAAATCAGGCAAAGTATAAAGTGAGGGATAGAATTAGACATTTTCAACAGGGTTGAGTTTCAATATATAAATTAGGAAAAAACAAATATGTAGTCACCAATAGGAGTGACAATTGACAGCATTAGGCAACCTGGACATGGATGTTTTTAGAAATCCATGTTCACTTTCCATTTAGGCTTTGGTACAATCATAAGTGTGACCTTTCCATTTTTTGTCCAGAATATTACTGTGATAATGAGGTGACATGAGTATTTCTTTCACCATTTCTGGGAGCAATATATTGAAGATGTAAAATTAGAATCGGGGGTGCAAAGAGGTGTACCCTGTTTCTATGAACATAGAGAAAAACCACAAATAGACCATACTGTGAATAAATAATATGACTTTTTTGAACTTTAAATAATGAATTGAACTGATATCTGAAAAATAAAAGGAAATTGTATATTGATATACAATCATTCATTCCAACCAGTTATATCTAATGGAAATATTAGTGTTTTGGTTTATCATGAAGAGTGTGTGAGTTTTGCTTCAAAATGATTATGGAAATTCAAAATAATGTGTTTGGAAAGAAGTCTCATGAAAAGACCAGTCAAGAAACCCTGACAATACATGTGTTCTGAAGCAAGAAGTGATTAATGTTGAAACAAATGCCTATTAATTTGTGAACATGGGGATCAAATGTATATCCTATGATGTGCAAAAACTGAAGAAACAATAATGTACCAGTGTCGAATACAAATGAATGACAAATTACATATCATGTCCCATAGGAGTCTACTTGCATTGATTTTAGACTGGGTCAGATACTGTAGAATAATGAGGATTTGTATGCACCCTTCACTGAAGTTAGCAGTCAGTACTAGGAAACAAATATGTATTTCAGGTGGATGAATATTTCTGATTATAATCTTCTGAAAAGTGGATTATAAATCAACATACATGAACATGAATGAATTTATAGAGTGTGTACTAGACACATATATTTCATATTTTGAAAACTTTGGAGAGTATATCTATATCTATATTTATACACACACACACACACACACACACACACACACACACACACAACACTCACAGACATTAAAAAGTACCAATATAAATGCCAATCGAAATTCATCAGTAAATATATATCATCCACAGATGCAAAAATATTTATGTTACTGAACATGAGTTTATGTATAATGTTGTTCTTCTAGGACGCTCTCTTATAGGTTGAATTTTCATTTCCAACAGCATTTAGGAGGAGTGAACACTTCTCACAATTTGTATCTGCCAAGACATCCACCTTACAAAAATGTACGTGTGATACCTGGTAGGATTCTATATATGCATATAAATATACATGTGTGAATAGGCTACAGAAATTGGAAACAAGTATTCACATATTTGTTAAGTTTAAAAACACATGGAGAATATTTCAATTAAAATTTGACTAGATGTATAACTCCTACCTTATATAATGCAAATGTCAAGTCCAACTATAGAACATGTCTCCTCTGAAGTGCTTGTATTTCTATTGTGTTGGGTTAATTTTCCCCATTATATTAGGATGAATAGTCTGAGTCTACTAGGTATGGGTTAGCATCAGGGATTCAGTACTTCGAATGAAAAATTGGAAAAAGAATCCAATGTGTATGTAAATATATGCTGCACAAATATCCTCCCGCTCTCATCCAAAACAATGCCTTGACATTACCTTCACCCCAAGTAAGACACAATTAGAGGAGAAGAGTTACACAATCAGTGAATACATATCTGGAATGGAAAATGCTCAGGAGTTCACAACCTTGGAGGTGGTTTAGGAGTTTCCAAAAGTAAGGGACATGGTAAACACTCCACAAACATGTAACTCTGCTGGCCTAAAAACTTTTTGAGAAACTGCCTCTGAGCTTCCGCACTTGAAATATATGTTGTTTTCATGAGATTTGGCTTCCTTTGTAGTGAGAACATCAAAGCTGGGTCTGCATCTATGTGACCTGGAGGACATGGTTTCTTATTTTCCAATGAACAAGATGAAGCAGTGCTGAATCCTCTCTTTATAGGTAAACTGAGGCCACTGGGGACTAAGTGTCTCCCCGTCTCCCCGTGTGGACTGTGAAGCCATTTGGTCCTCCTCCACTTTTTGTGGTTTTTAGGATGCTGCACTGTGAGTTTGGTATTTGTTTCACGAAATACTAGCAGCTAAACTGGGACACAGAGCTGGAGGGAGTTGTGTCACGTGTGGTGGGTCAGGGTCTGCAAGAGAATGCACCAACTAGGCTTCTATCTCGCACAGCTTGCCCCATTGCCCCCTTGTCCATATCAACCTGATTCTTAATTTTCCTCTTAAAACTCTCCATATAACAAGATGCCTTTACATATAAGGGTCTGCTGGCAGCACCATGTCAGTTACAAGCCATTTGGAATCCAATGGTAGATCCACATGGCCCTACCACGGATGTTTTATCAAACACCTCCCCAGCACTGCTCTAGACCCACTACTCAGCAGGCTCCAACTTACTGGCATCTCTGTTCTACACCATTTTCATGAAACTCAGTAAATCAAGGCACTGTCTGGTATACTCATGATCAGCAATAGGATATCCAATGTTTCTCCAGTGCCACCTGGTCATAGGAATTTCAAAAATTTCATGGTATTTATCTAGCCATTTTTCAAGCATGAATTTGGAGGCACTGTGGGTTTCAATTCATTCAGCAAAGATTAAATGGTGAGGAAGCTCATTTCAATGAAATCTCTGGAGAAATCTCACAGGCAAGGCTTCCCAAAGAATGGACAAAAGGTCATATTAGGCCAGGCCCATTGAGGTCTACAATGTGAGGAGCATGTGTGTTTTGACTCTCAACTATGGCTTCCATTTCTTTAAGAATAAAATCATGTGATATCCTTGCTGAGATTCCCAGGCCTCTGTGGAAATCTACCCGGGGCCTAGGTCTCAGTTTCCAAGAGCGACTTTCATGCGTGACCTCTTAAAATCCCAACAAAATTCATAGCAATGCTTCCTTGACTTTCAGTTCCAAAACCCAGTGTTTAAGGGGAATCACACCAGAGTTCAAGCCGACGTGGAACCAGTCATTTTTTCCAATGCCACACAAATGACCAACATTAAAACCAAAACACTCCCACGTGGCCCTCACCTTATTCCATATAGTCAATCATCTTAAACTCTGGCTGGAGGTTTCCATGAGGGGTGCAGCCCAAGACAGTGTCCAAAATCAGCTCGTTTGCCCCTCATTTGCCTAAAGTCAGGGTAGCCTGGACACCGTTGCTGTGAACCAGGAGTGAACAAATAAGCCTGCCGTTAATACTTCTATGTTTCTACAATTTGAGGGCTACTGATTTTAGGTATCGATTCTTTAGGTGATTTAGAGTCATGCGAAAACACAAGCACCTCTGCAGGGCTTTGAAGAACTCATTTGACTCACAGAATCCCTATTTATATTTGTTGGAGTGCAGGAACCTAACAGAGGAAGGCAAGAGTCTTCATCCACAATGAATGATATTTTTTGCCATTTAGTTTTGGAAGCTCACATGGGATCATTCTTAAGATCCATCAGGTGCTGAGAATCTAAGTCACAGCCACACACAAGACCCAGAGGCTGATATAGACACATCCCTTTCCAAAGCAATTAAGCAAAGAACCTCAGGTGAGGCCCATTCATTTCCATTTGAAAACTGTTTTCTTCAGGCTTCACAAAGGGGTGGCCTGAGGCAAAGACCTTCCTGACATTCAGTGCAACACAACAATAAGTAAGCAAAAAGCCCAAAGCAGTGTTTCTGCACTAAGACTTTCCTGGTCACACTGATATCTGAGTTTTCTGAGATGCTCGCCATTCTCTTCAACTATCCTTTACATGGCCATGTCACAGAGCTTGGAGGTGGTACATATTTTGGACACAAATGCCTGAGCCCATTCTGGAGAGTTCCCAGAATTCAGGAAGAAAACAACAACTTAGAAAGATAGCAGGTGTTGCACATCGATAAGACAAGCTGCAGTCCATTCATATATTGGGCAGGATGAATTATAGGGAAGATTTATACTAGACAGGACACATCCATTAATGCATTCTCTTTTCTAATGTCTACAACAACGAACACAGTGGGATACACATAAACAGAAACACTCGCCTTGTCAAATGACTTACTAGAAACTGTCTACTCCAAACCAAACAAACCGCCTTTTCGATCTATTCTCAGAACATGAGACAAAACAACAAACCCACACCCACTCCCACAAAGGCACCTCCTTCCCCCAAGTAGGTCTGTGACTATCCGGAGTGTCCTCTGACTGGTGGGCCATACTATGTTCCCCCGAAATGGCCTGTCTTCTCTCAGATCTTGTTTCCTTGACCAACTCTGTGAAGATGTCAGGAAAAAGTGGTTAGCCACTACCTGTTTTCTCAGGAAAGGTCCATCTTCAGAGCTCTCCTGGCATTTGGCCATCCTCACATCATTAGGTACCAAGAAAACTGACTCTGTCCTTGGTAAATCCAAACAAGTGAGCCCACTGGGCCTGGGCCTGGGACTGCCTCTGGGTGCCTGGCTTCTTGGATACCAAGTTCAGAGAGTTCCATCACCAAGGAAATGAGGTATGTCACATTCTTTGGAACTGAATGAGGTCACTGCCTTGGCAACCACTTTGTCCTAACAGTTGCTTCCAAGGGTTACATAAGATGGAGGTTTCCCCTACTTCCTGTGACACTTTCATAAGGTAGAATGTATATCAACTATTGGCACCCGGGAACAGCTCTCCACTCAGGCCTGGATTGTTCCACCTTGTCTACAATAAGAAGAGAGTGGCAGATTCAGACACATCCCATAGTTGTTTGCCATGGAAGATGACTTTTGCTCTCTCAGGTGCTTCATACCTGCCTACAACTTCTCCAGGTATCATTTGTGCATGGACATTTGAGGTTCTCATCTGGTGGAAGATCCCCAACTTTCCTGTATTGTAAGAACCCCTCTGTCCCTGCTCTTCTGTAAAATGATTGAGGGAACAGTGTATACTTGGGGTTAAAAACAGGTTTGATTTGGTGACGAATGATTCTGTGCGATGAATAATGGGATTGGGAACCTGCAATATTTACAAGAATATAGAGGTGAAATATAAGTATGAAAAAAGAAATCTAGGTATGCTTTGAAGCCCAGAAGGGTTTTGCCCTTGATTGGGATACTTAGCTTTGAATTATGTTCTGCAAAGATGTCTCAGATAATTTGATATACAATGGCATAGGACCTTGCACATTGGATGATTGAATTTAGAAGAGAACATCCAGTCAAAAAGGGATATTCAGTAGGTTTAGGAAGATAGTCGGTAGGTTTAGGAAGACGAGTGAGTATAGGATTTGGACCAAAAGTTCTTTAGCAATAGACTTTTGGTTATAGAGTGAATGTAAATGTCAGCACATATGAAGAGTCAGACACTATGTTGAACTGGGGAAAATATGTAGAAAAGCAGATATCAATGGAAACATTACGAAATCAGGCAAAGTATAAAGTGAGGGATAGAATTAGACATTTTCAACAGGGTTGAGTTTCAATATATAAATTAGGAAAAAACAAATATGTAGTCACCAATAGGAGTGACAATTGACAGCATTAGGCAACCTGGACATGGATGTTTTTAGAAATCCATGTTCACTTTCCATTTAGGCTTTGGTACAATCATAAGTGTGACCTTTCCATTTTTTGTCCAGAATATTACTGTGATAATGAGGTGACATGAGTATTTCTTTCACCATTTCTGGGAGCAATATATTGAAGATGTAAAATTAGAATCGGGGGTGCAAAGAGGTGTACCCTGTTTCTATGAACATAGAGAAAAACCACAAATAGACCATACTGTGAATAAATAATATGACTTTTTTGAACTTTAAATAATGAATTGAACTGATATCTGAAAAATAAAAGGAAATTGTATATTGATATACAATCATTCATTCCAACCAGTTATATCTAATGGAAATATTAGTGTTTTGGTTTATCATGAAGAGTGTGTGAGTTTTGCTTCAAAATGATTATGGAAATTCAAAATAATGTGTTTGGAAAGAAGTCTCATGAAAAGACCAGTCAAGAAACCCTGACAATACATGTGTTCTGAAGCAAGAAGTGATTAATGTTGAAACAAATGCCTATTAATTTGTGAACATGGGGATCAAATGTATATCCTATGATGTGCAAAAACTGAAGAAACAATAATGTACCAGTGTCGAATACAAATGAATGACAAATTACATATCATGTCCCATAGGAGTCTACTTGCATTGATTTTAGACTGGGTCAGATACTGTAGAATAATGAGGATTTGTATGCACCCTTCACTGAAGTTAGCAGTCAGTACTAGGAAACAAATATGTATTTCAGGTGGATGAATATTTCTGATTATAATCTTCTGAAAAGTGGATTATAAATCAACATACATGAACATGAATGAATTTATAGAGTGTGTACTAGACACATATATTTCATATTTTGAAAACTTTGGAGAGTATATCTATATCTATATTTATACACACACACACACACACACACACACACAACACTCACAGACATTAAAAAGTACCAATATAAATGCCAATCGAAATTCATCAGTAAATATATATCATCCACAGATGCAAAAATATTTATGTTACTGAACATGAGTTTATGTATAATGTTGTTCTTCTAGGACGCTCTCTTATAGGTTGAATTTTCATTTCCAACAGCATTTAGGAGGAGTGAACACTTCTCACAATTTGTATCTGCCAAGACATCCACCTTACAAAAATGTACGTGTGATACCTGGTAGGATTCTATATATGCATATAAATATACATGTGTGAATAGGCTACAGAAATTGGAAACAAGTATTCACATATTTGTTAAGTTTAAAAACACATGGAGAATATTTCAATTAAAATTTGACTAGATGTATAACTCCTACCTTATATAATGCAAATGTCAAGTCCAACTATAGAACATGTCTCCTCTGAAGTGCTTGTATTTCTATTGTGTTGGGTTAATTTTCCCCATTATATTAGGATGAATAGTCTGAGTCTACTAGGTATGGGTTAGCGTCAGGGATTCAGTACTTCGAATGAAAAATTGGAAAAAGAATCCAATGTGTATGTAAATATATGCTGCACAAATATCCTCCCGCTCTCATCCAAAACAATGCCTTGACATTACCTTCACCCCAAGTAAGACACAATTAGAGGAGAAGAGTTACACAATCAGTGAATACATATCTGGAATGGAAAATGCTCAGGAGTTCACAATCTTGGAGGTGGTTTAGGAGTTTCCAAAAGTAAGGGACATGGTAAACACTCCACAAACATGTAACTCTGCTGGCCTAAAAACTTTTTGAGAAACTGCCTCTGAGCTTCCGCACTTGAAATATATGTTGTTTTCATGAGATTTGGCTTCCTTTGTAGTGAGAACATCAAAGCTGGGTCTGCATCTATGTGACCTGGAGGACATGGTTTCTTATTTTCCAATGAACAAGATGAAGCAGTGCTGAATCCTCTCTTTATAGGTAAACTGAGGCCACTGGGGACTAAGTGTCTCCCCGTCTCCCCGTGTGGACTGTGAAGCCATTTGGTCCTCCTCCACTTTTTGTGGTTTTTAGGATGCTGCACTGTGAGTTTGGTATTTGTTTCACGAAATACTAGCAGCTAAACTGGGACACAGAGCTGGAGGGAGTTGTGTCACGTGTGGTGGGTCAGGGTCTGCAAGAGAATGCACCAACTAGGCTTCTATCTCGCACAGCTTGCCCCATTGCCCCCTTGTCCATATCAACCTGATTCTTAATTTTCCTCTTAATACTCTCCATATAACAAGATGCCTTTACATATAAGGGTCTGCTGGCAGCACCATGTCAGTTACAAGCCATTTGGAATCCAATGGTAGATCCACATGGCCCTACCACGGATGTTTTATCAAACACCTCCCCAGCACTGCTCTAGACCCACTACTCAGCAGGCTCCAACTTACTGGCATCTCTGTTCTACACCATTTTCATGAAACTCAGTAAATCAAGGCACTGTCTGGTATACTCATGATCAGCAATAGGACATCCAATGTTTCTCCAGTGCCACCTGGTCATAGGAATTTCAAAAATTTCATGGTATTTATCTAGCCATTTTTCAAGCATGAAGTTGGAGGCACTGTGGGTTTCAATTCATTCAGCAAAGATTAAATGGTGAGGAAGCTCATTTCAATGAAATCTCTGGAGAAATCTCACAGGCAAGGCTTCCCAAAGAATGGACAAAAGGTCATATTAGGCCAGGCCCATTGAGGTCTACAATGTGAGGAGCATGTGTGTTTTGACTCTCAACTATGGCTTCCATTTCTTTAAGAATAAAATCATGTGATATCCTTGCTGAGATTCCCAGGCCTCTGTGGAAATCTACCCGGGGCCTAGGTCTCAGTTTCCAAGAGCGACTTTCATGCGTGACCTCTTAAAATCCCAACAAAATTCATAGCAATGCTTCCTTGACTTTCAGTTCCAAAACCCAGTGTTTAAGGGGAATCACACCAGAGTTCAAGCCCACGTGGAACCAGTCATTTTTTCCAATGCCACACAAATGACCAACATTAAAACCAAAACACTCCCACGTGGCCCTCACCTTATTCCATATAGTCAATCATCTTAAACTCTGGCTGGAGGTTTCCATGAGGGGTGCAGCCCAAGACAGTGTCCAAAATCAGCTCGTTTGCCCCTCATTTGCCTAAAGTCAGGGTAGCCTGGACACCGTTGCTGTGAACCAGGAGTGAACAAATAAGCCTGCCGTTAATACTTCTATGTTTCTACAATTTGAGGGCTACTGATTTTAGGTATCGATTCTTTAGGTGATTTAGAGTCATGCGAAAACACAAGCACCTCTGCAGGGCTTTGAAGAACTCATTTGACTCACAGAATCCCTATTTATATTTGTTGGAGTGCAGGAACCTAACAGAGGAAGGCAAGAGTCTTCATCCACAATGAATGATATTTTTTGCCATTTAGTTTTGGAAGCTCACATGGGATCATTCTTAAGATCCATCAGGTGCTGAGAATCTAAGTCACAGCCACAAACAGGACCCAGAGGCTGATATAGACACATCCCTTTCCAAAGCAATTAAGCAAAGAACCACAGGTGAGGCCCATTCATTTCCATTTGAAAACTGTTTTCTTCAGGCTTCACAAAGGGGTGGCCTGAGGCAAAGACCTTCCTGACATTCAGTGCAACACAACAATAAGTAAGCAAAAAGCCCAAAGCAGTGTTTCTGCACTAAGACTTTCCTGGTCACACTGATATCTGAGTTTTCTGAGATGCTCGCCATTCTCTTCAACTATCCTTTACATGGCCATGTCACAGAGCTTGGAGGTGGTACATATTTTGGATACAAATGCCTGAGCCCATTCTGGAGAGTTCCCAGAATTCAGGAAGAAAACAACAACTTAGAAAGATAGCAGGTGTTGCACATCGATAAGACAAGCTGCAGTCCATTCATATATTGGGCAGGATGAATTATAGGGAAGATTTATACTAGACAGGACACATCCATTAATGCATTCTCTTTTCTAATGTCTACAACAACGAACACAGTGGGATACACATAAACAGAAACACTCGCCTTGTCAAATGACTTACTAGAAACTGTCTACTCCAAACCAAACAAACCGCCTTTTCGATCTATTCTCAGAACATGAGACAAAACAACAAACCCACACCCACTCCCACAAAGGCACCTCCTTCCCCCAAGTAGGTCTGTGACTATCCGGAGTGTCCTCTGACTGGTGGGCCATACTATGTTCCCCCGAAATGGCCTGTCTTCTCTCAGATCTTGTTTCCTTGACCAACTCTGTGAAGATGTCAGGAAAAAGTGGTTAGCCACTACCTGTTTTCTCAGGAAAGGTCCATCTTCAGAGCTCTCCTGGCATTTGGCCATCCTCACATCATTAGGTACCAAGAAAACTGACTCTGTCCTTGGTAAATCCAAACAAGTGAGCCCACTGGGCCTGGGACTGGGACTGCCTCTGGGTGCCTGGCTTCTTGGATACCAAGTTCAGAGAGTTCCATCACCAAGGAAATGAGGTATGTCACATTCTTTGGAACTGAATGAGGTCACTGCCTTGGCAACCACTTTGTCCTAACAGTTGCTTCCAAGGGTTACATAAGATGGAGGTTTCCCCTACTTCCTGTGACACTTTCATAAGGTAGAATGTATATCAACTATTGGCACCCGGGAACAGCTCTCCACTCAGGCCTGGATTGTTCCACCTTGTCTACAATAAGAAGAGAGAGGCAGATTCAGACACATCCCTTCATCCTGACCAGGTTGTTTCCCATGGAAGTTGACTTTTGCTCTCTCAGGTGCTTCATACCTGCCTACAACTTCTCCAGGTATCATTTGTGCATGGACATTTGAGGTTCTCATCTGGTGGAAGATCCCCAACTTTCCTGTATTGTAAGAACCCCTCTGTCCCTGCTCTTCTGTAAAATGATTGAGGGAACAGTGTATACTTGGGGTTAAAAACAGGTTTGATTTTGTGACGAATGATTCTGTGCGATGAATAATGGGATTGGGAACCTGCAATATTTACAAGAATATAGAGGTGAAATATAAGTATGAAAAAAGAAATCTAGGTATGCTTTGAAGCCCAGAAGGGTTTTGCCCTTGATTGGGATACTTAGCTTTGAATTATGTTCTGCAAAGATGTCTCAGATAATTTGATATACAATGGCATAGGACCTTGTACATTGGATGATTGAATTTAGAAGAGAACATCCAGTCAAAAAGGGATATTCAGTAGGTTTAGGAAGATAGTCGGTAGGTTTAGGAAGACGAGTGAGTATAAGATTTGGACCAAAAGTTCTTTAGCAATAGACTTTTGGTTATAGAGTGAATGTAAATGTCAGCACATATGAAGAGTCAGACACTATGTTGAACTGGGGAAAATATGTAGAAAAGCAGATATCAATGGAAACATTACGAAATCAGGCAAAGTATAAAGTGAGGGATAGAATTAGACATTTTCAACAGTGTTGAGTTTCAATATATATTAGGAAAAAACAAATATGTAGTCACCAATAGGAGTGACAATTGACAGCATTAGGCAACCTGGACATGGATGTTTTTAGAAATCCATGTTCACTTTCCATTTAGGCTTTGGTACAATCATAAGTGTGACCTTTCCATTTTTTGTCCAGAATATTACTGTGATAATGAGGTGACATGAGTATTTCTTTCACAATTTCTGGGAGCAATATATTGAAGATTTAAAATTAGAATCGGGGGTACAAATAGGTGTACCCTGTTTCTATGAACATAGAGAAAAACCACAAATAGACCATACTGTGAATAAATAATATAACTTTTTTGAACTTTAAATAATGAATTGAACTGATATCTGAAAAATAAAAGGAAATTGTATATTGATATACAATCATTCATTCCAACCAGTTATATATCTAATGGAAATATTAGTGTTTTGGTTTATCATGAAGAGTGTGTGAGTTTTGCTTCAAAATGATTATGGAAATTCAAAATAATGTGTTTGGAAAGAAGTCTCATGAAAAGACCAGTCAAGAAACCCTGACAATACATGTGTTCTGAAGCAAGAAGTGATTAATGTTGAAACAAATGCCTATTAATTTGTGAACTTGTGGATGAAATGTATATCCTATGATGTGCAAAAACTGAAGAAATAATAATGTACCAGTGTCGAATACAAATGAATGACAAATTACATATCATGTCCCATAGGAGTCTACTTGCATTGATGTTAGACTGGGTCAGATACTGTAGAATAATTAGGATTTGTATGCACCCTTCACTGAAGTTAGTAGTCAGTACTAGAAAACAAATATGTATTTCAGGTGGATGAATATTTCTGATTATAATCTTGTGAAAAGTTGATTATAAATCAACATACATGAACATGAATGAATTTATAGAGTGTGTACTAGACACATATATTTCATATTTGGAAAACTTTGGAGAGTATATCTATATCTATATCTATACACACACACACACACACACACACACAACACTCACAGACATTAAAAATTACCAATATAAATGCCAATCAAAATTCATCAGTAAATATATATCATCCACAGATGCAAAAATATTTATGTTACTGAACATGAGTTTATGTATAATGTTGTTCTTCTAGGACGCTCTCTTATTGGGTGAATTTTCATTTCCAACAGCATTTAGGAGGAGTGAACACTTCTCACAATTTGTATCTGCCAAGACATCCACCTTACAAAAATGTACGTGTGATACCTGGTAGGATTCTATATATGCATATAAACATACATGTGTGAATAGGCTACAGAAATTGGAAACAAGTATTCACATATTTGTTAAGTTTAAAAACACATGGAGAATATTTCAATTAAAATTTGACTAGATGTATAACTCTTACCTTATATAATGCAAATGTCAAGTCCAACTATAGAACATGTCTCCTCTGAAGTGCTTGTATTTCTATTGTGTTGGGTTAATTTTCCCCATTATATTAGGATGAATAGTCTGAGTCTACTAGGTATGTGTTAGTGTCAGGGATTCAGTACTTCGAATGAAAAATTGGAAAATGAATCCAATGTGTATGTAAATATATGCTGCACAAATATCCTCCCGCTCTCATCCAAAACAATGCCTTGACATTACCTTCACCCCAAGTAAGACACAAATAGAGGAGAAGATTTACAAAATCAGTGAATACATATCTGGAATGGAAAATGCTCAGGAGTTCACAACCTTGGAGGTGGTTTAGGAGTTTCCAAAAGTAAGGGACATGGTAAACACTCCACAAACATGGAGCTCTGCTGGCCTAAAAACTTTTTGAGAAACTGCCTCTGAGCTTCCGCACTTGAAATATATGTTGTTTTCATGAGATTTGGCTTCCTTTGTAGTGAGACCATCAAAGCTGGGTCTGCATCTATGTGACCTGGAGGACATGGTTTCTTATTTTCCAATGAACAAGATGAAGCAGTGCTGAATCCTCTCTTTATAGGTAAACTGAGGCCACTGGGGACGAAGTGTCTCCCCGTCTCCCCATGTGGACTGTGAAGCCATTTGGTCCTCCTCCACTTTTTGTGGTGTTTAGGCTGCTACACTGTGAGTTTGGTATTTGTTTCACGAAATACTAGCAGCTAAACTGGGACACAGTGCTGGAGGGAGTTCTGTCACGTGTGGTGGGTCAGGGTCTGCAAGAGAATGCACCAACTAGGCTTCTATCTCTCACAGCTTGCCCCATTGCCCCCTTGTCCATATCAACCTGATTCTTAATTTTCCTCTTAAAACTCTCCATATAACAAGATGCCTTTACATATAAGGGTCTGCTGGCAGCACCATGTCAGTTACAAGCCATTTGGAATCCAATGGTAGATGCACATGGTCCTACCAGGGATGTTTTATCAAACGCCTCCCCACCACTGCTCTAGACCCACTACTCAGCAGGCTCCAAATTACTGGCATCTCTGTTCTACACCATTTTCATGAAACTCATTAAATCAAGGCACTGTCTGGTATACTCATGGTCAGCAACAGGACATCCAATGTTTCTCCAGTGCCACCTGGTCATAGGAATTTCAAAAATTTTATGGTATTTATCTAGCCATTTTTCAAGCATGAAGTTGGAGGCACTGTGCGTATCAATTCATTAGGCAAACATTAAATGGTGAGGAAGCTCATTTCAATGAAATATCTGGAGAACTGTCACAGGCAAGGCTTCCCAAAGAATGGACAAAACGTCACATTAGGCCAGGCCCATTGAGGTCAACAATGTGAGGTCCATGTGTGTTTTGACTCTCAATTATGGCTGCATTTCTTTAAGAATAAAATCATGTGATATCCTTGCTGAGATTCCCAGGCCTCTGTGGAAATCTACCCGGGGCTTAGGTCTCAGTTTTCAAGAGCGACTTTCATGCGTTGCCTCTTAAAATCCCAACACAATTCATGGCAATGCTTCTCTGAGTTCAGTTCCAAAACCCAGTGTCTAAGGGGAATCACACCAGAGTTCAAGCACACGTGGACCCAGTAATTTTTTCCAATGCCACACAAATGACCAACATTAAAACCAAAACACTCCCACATGGCCCTCACCTTTTTCCATATAGTCAATCATCTTAACCTCTGGCTGGAGGTTTCCATGAGGGGTGCAGCCCAAGACAGTGTCCAAAATCAGCTCGTTTGCCCCTCATTTGCCTAAAGTCAGGGTAGCCTGGACACCGTTGCTGTGAACCAGGAGTGAACAAATAAGCCTGCCATTAATACTTCTATGTTTCTCCAATTTGATCGCTACTGATTTTAGGTATCGATTCTTTAGGTGATTTAGAGTCATGCGAAAACACAAGCACCTCTGCAGGGCTTTGAAGAACTCATTTGACTCACAGAATCCCTATTCATATTTGTTGGAGTGCAGGAACCTAACAGAGGAAGGCAAGAGTCTTCATCCACAATGAATGATATTTTTTGCCATTTAGTTTTGGAAGCTCACATGGGATCATTCTTAAGATCCATCAGGTGCTGAGAATCTAAGTCACAGCCACACCCAGGTCCAAGAGGCTGATAAAGACACATCCCTTTCCAAAGCAATTAAGCAAAGAGCCACAGGTGAGGCCCATTCATTTCCATTTGAAAACTGTTTTCTTCAGGCTTCACAAAGGGGTGGCCTGATGCAAAGACCTTCCTGACATTCAGTGCAACACAACAATAAGTAAGCAAAAAGCCCAAGGCCGTGTTTCTGCACTGAGACTTTACTGGTCACACTGATATCTGAGTTTTCTGAGATGCTGGCCATTCTCTTCAACTATCCTTTACATGGCCATGTCACAGAGCTTGGAGGTGGTACATATTTTGAACACAAATCCCTGAGCCCATTCTGGAGAGTGGCCAGAATTCAAAAAGAAAACAACAACTTAGAAAGATAGCAGTTGTTGCACATCGATAAGACAAGCTGCAGTCCATTCATATATTGGGCAGGATGAATTATAGGGAAGATTTATACTAGACAGGACACATCCATTAATGCATTCTCTTTTCTAATGTCTACAACAACGGACACAGTGGGATACACATAAACAGAAACACTCGCCTTGTCAAATGACTTACTAGAAACTGTCTGTTCCAAACCAAACAAACCGCCTTTTCGGTCTATTCTCAGAACATGAGACAAAACAACAAACCCACACCCACTCCCACAAAGGCACCTCCTTCCCCCAAGTAGGTCTGTGACTATCCGGAGTGTCCTCTGACTGGTGGGCCATACTATGTTCCCCCGAAATGGCCTGTCTTCTCTCAGATCTTGTTTCCTTGACCAACTCTGTGAAGAAGTCAGGAAAAAGTGGTTAGCCACTACCTGTTTTCTCAGGAAAGGTCCATCTTCAGATCTCTCCTGGCATTTGGCCATCCTCACATCATTAGGTACCAAGAAAACTGACTCTGTCCTTGGTAAATCCAAACAAGTGAGCCCACTGGGCCTGGGACTGGGACTGCCTCTGGGTGCCTGGCTTCTTGGATACCAAGTTCAGAGAGTTCCATCACCAAGGAAATGAGGTATGTCACATTCTTTGGAACTGAATGAGGTCACTGCCTTGGCAACCACTTTGTCCTAACGGTTGCTTCCAAGGGTTACATAAGATGGAGGTTTCCCCTACTTCCTGTGACACTTTCATAAGGTAGAATGTATATCAACCATTGGCACCCGGGAACAGCTCTCCACTCAGGCCTGGATTGTTCCACCTTGTCTACAAAAAGAAGAGAGAGGCAGATTCAGACACATCCCTTCATCCTGACCAGGTTGTTTGCCATGGAAGTTGACTTTTGCTCTCTCAGGAGCTTCATACCTGCCTACAACTTCTCCATGTATCATTTGTGCATGGACATTTGAGGTTCTCATCTGGTGAAAGATCCCCAACTTTCCTGTATTGTAAGAACCCCTCTGTCCCTGCTCTTCTGTAAAATGTTTGAGGGAACAGTGTATACCTGGGGTTAAAAACAGGTTTGATTTGGTGATGAATGATTCTGTGCGATGAATAATGGGATTGGGAACCTGCAATATTTACAAGAATATAGAGGTGAAATATAAGTAGGAAAACAGAAATCTAGGTATGATTTGAAGCCCAGAGGCTTTTGCCCTTGTTTGGGATACTTAGCTTTGAATTATGTTCTGCAAAGATGTCTCAGATAATTTGATATACAATGGCATAGGACCTTGTACATTGGATGATTGAATTTAGAAGAGAACATCCAGTCAAAAAGGGATATTCAGTAGGATTAGGAAGATATTCGGTAGGTTTAGGAAGACGAGTGAGTATAGGATTTGGACCAAAAGTTCTTTAGCAATAGACTTTTGGTTATAGAGTGAATGTAAATGTCAGCACATATGAAGAGTCAGACACTATGTTGAACTGGGGAAAATATGTAGAAAAGCAGATATCAATGTAAACATTACGAAATCAGGCAAAGTATAAAGTGAGGGATAGAATTAGACATTTTCAACAGGGTTGAGTTTCAATATATAAATTAGGAAAAAACAAATATGTAGTCACCAATAGGATTGACAATTGACAGCATTAGGCAACATGGACATGGATGTTTTTGAAATCCATGTTCACTTTCCATTTAGGCTTTGGTACAATCATAAGTGTGACCTTTCCATTTTTTGTCCAGAATATTGCTGTGATAACGAGGTGACATGAGTATTTCTTTCACCATTTCTGGGAGCAATGTATTGAAGATGTAAAATTAGAATCGGGGGTACAAATAGGTGTACCCTGTTTCTATGAACATAGAGAAAAACCACGAATAGACCATACTGTGAATAAATAATATAACTTTTTTGAACTTTAAATAATGAATTGAACTGATATCTGAAAAATAAAAGGAAATTGTATATTGATATACAATCATTCATTCCAACCAGTTATATATCTAATGGAAATATTAGTGTTTTGGTTTATCATGAAGAGTGTGTGAGTTTTGCTTCAAAATGATTATGGAAATTCAAAATAATGTGTTTGGAAAGAAGTCTCATGAAAAGACCAGTCAAGAAACCCTGACAATACATGTGTTCTGAAGCAAGAAGTGATTAATGTTGAAACAAATGCCTATTAATTTGTGAACTTGTGGATGAAATGTATATCCTATGATGTGCAAAAACTGAAGAAACAATAATGTACCAGTGTCGAATACAAATGAATGACAAATTACATATCATGTCCCATAGGAGTCTACTTGCATTGATGTTAGACTGGGTCAGATACTGTAGAATAATTAGGATTTGTATGCACCCTTCAGTGAAGTTAGTAGTCAGTACTAGGAAACAAATATGTATTTCAGGTGGATGAATATTTCTGATTATAATCTTGTGAAAAGTTGATTATAAATCCACATACATGAACATGATTGAATTTAGAGAGTGTATACTAGACACATATATTTCATATTTGGAAAACTTTGGAGAGTATATCTATATCTATATCTATACACACACACACACACACACACACACACACACACACAACACTCACAGACATTAAAAAGTACCAATATAAATGCCAATCGAAATTCATCAGTAAATATATATCATCCACAGATGCTTCTTCCGGACCCAGTCTCCTCTCCAAACACTCCTCCCTTAACACCTGTTAGTCTAGTCTATTATAATACCCCAGAGGAAAAAGGGACTCTTGCCGCAAAATGGGAAGGCCCCTATCCTGTCATTCTCTTTACCCTTACCGCCGCCAAACTCTCCTTACCAGACAACTGTCTCACTCCCTGGATTCACATGTCTAGGTTGAAGCCACATCACCAGGAGGCCCCACCTGCTGAAGACAGGGCCACCCCAGAGGAACTCCAAGAATCACCTACTGAACCTCCCCTTTACTCCTGCTCTCCACACCCATCTCACCCATTTTAGTTGTGGCTCACACGGTTTTCCTTGCAGCCCAATTCCTCTTAAAGAAGGCACAATGAGCTCTCCCAACACCCTAGTCTTCTCTAACTGCTTGTTTTTTGTTCTCTGCTTATTTTCTGTGCTCTGTCAGGACTGGTCTTTACCCTCCTCACCTACCATGCATTTATTCACTTTTCGGGAACGATACTCAGAACATGGCATGCAGAAGGTCTGCGCAGTGGATGCAACTACTTGCTTCATCCACAACTGCACCTCTATTTCCCTAAAATTGTCACCTTCAAGGACCTTCGTCCCTGGTAGCTGGAACTGGCCTTTCATTTGCTTCCTTTTTGATCAAACAAAAGACTATTGTCATTGGTGGCCTGAGATATATAATGGGTGCCCCTATTGGTCATGCATGTTCCATGATGAACGTGGTAGCTATTCTTACCACTCATTTGGTTACCCTGAAGGGTGGACTTCTAGTTACATAAAGTGGCATAAAGGCTCTTCATCCAGTAAGAATGGATGGTATACTTTAGATAAACCTGACCCCAAGGCCAAACGATGGGGCTATGTTGAGTTTGCTGTCTATGCTCGGACAACCTCAGTCAGACCCACAGGGTGGATGACTATTGGCCGCACCCTGATTACGCAACCTAAGGCAAACATCCAGGTAGTCGAACACATTAAGGACTCAGAATCAAAACTTTGAGATCATATCCATAGCTCATCCAAAGAGGATTCAGAGCCTTCAACCCTCTCAGGTCCCCCTCCCACATGGCTCAATTTGCTACACCAAACTTTTTGATTATTAAACTCCACCCCTCTTTCTGTGCCTACTTCTCAGTGCTTTCTCTGTGCTTCACTTAGTCGTCCACTTCTAGCAGCAGTCCCATTAGCGGCAGGAAATATTCCAGCAAAACCCTACAATTTCTCTAAAAAGGACAACCCCTACATGTGACACGTATCCCACTGTGGGAAAGTTATTCCACCAATACTTTATTTCCTTTCATCTGTTTCCACTTGCCAATAATGAATCCTTTACCCATTTGTTCCTTGAGCTACAGCACCCCATAGAGCCCTGTGTTTATGCAACCTGGACATTTCCTCTGGTGTAATGGTTCTTTAAGTACCTCAACCATCAATGTCTCTGGCGCCTGTTTCTTGGTTACTGTAGTTCCTCAGCTATCTTTGTATACTCCCACCGAATTCTGACAGTTGGCCCTACCTTCCCGCACCCGTAGGGTAGTCTTTCTGCCGGTTCTGGTAGGCCTCATTTTAACAACCTCAGTGACAGGTCTCGGACTCTCTGGTGGAGCTATAGGTCATGCTCTATGGGATCCAATGACCTTCAACAAAAACTGCAGGAAACACTCAATACCATGGCTGAGTCTCTGGGTTCCTTGCAGCGGCAGGTTACTTCATTGGCACAAGTGGCTTTACAGAACCAAAGGGCAATTGATCTTCTCACTGCAGAAAAAGGGGTTACATGCCTATTCCTCAGAGAGGAATTATGCTATTATGTTAATGAATCTGGGCTAATAAAAAAATGTTGTTAAATTGCAGGAATTATCGACCCAATTGCTCAAACCTACCTCCTCCAATCCCATAACAGGGTTCTTCCAATCCTATCTTGCCATGTACTTACTACATATCTTGGGTCCCCTTATTTGGATGCTCCTTTTTTGTGCTCTCTTGCCCTGCATAATGAAGTGCCTTCAAACCCAACTGCATAAAATTCCTAATCAAACTTTCAACCATCTTTTGCTTAGTCACTACCAGCCTCTGATGACCGATGAATCCCCAACATCTCCAAGAGAACAGTTCACTCAGTGATGAAGCTCACTACCAGGCACGATGGAATGCAACGGGTATTAGACAGCGGGAGACAACGAGCTCGGAGAACCTCTTAATCTGCCATCCTGGATTCATAGTCTTTACCACCTTCTAAGCTTTCTCATGGTTCTTGGCCTCTTCTATGTCAGTCCCCCCACATGGAACTTCTGCCAAAAATTGACATTTGCTTTAATTTTTATCTTCATTCTGTTTTTATTCGCTCTGATCTTCTTCAGGTGCTGGTGACACCATGTCCAGGCAACGCTTCCAGTATTTTCTTGAGTCTCTGTTACAGGACCAGTGGCTGATACCAACAATCTCTTCCATCCAGGACTGGTTCCATGCCATCGACATCTTTGGCTTCAGGGAACATTCATTGACTTCACCCCTATAAAAATAGCTGTCTATAGCCACTGGGTTTTATTTCTGGCTGCCATGATATCCCCATACCTGCCCCCTGAGCATTCCTCCACTTCTCTTTCTAGGCCCCACACCACCCCCACACAGCAGGAAGCAGCCAAATCTGACAAACGACACCCCACTTTCTAAGAAAACAAAAAGGGTGGAATGTTGGGAAAAGAATAAATGGCAGCCATACCACAGAGAAAAACCCCAACATGGCGCCTAAGGACTTCTTCTTCCTACCTTCTTCATTTCTGCAGTGGCACAAAAAGTTCCCGCCCTTGTGAACTCTCCCGCCAGCGCCAATTTCAAATCTCGCTTGTGGGGAACCTTAGCCCCAATGAGAACTAATTCCTGGGCTCTGGAGCTGATATTTGAAAGAACTTGTCAATAAACGGGTTGCTGCAATTTATGTAAGCCATACCATCTCCCCCTTAGTTCTATATAAGCACACAGCTTTTAGCAATAAATTTGGAATTCTCCCGGTGAAGTGTCATTGCGTGGGGAATTATTTCACTCATGTTCAGCAACAGGATATCCAAAGATTCTCCAGTGCCACCTGGTAATGGGAATTTCAGAAATTTGATAGTATTTATTTAACCATTTTTGAAGGATGAAGTTGGAGTCACTGTGCGTTTCAATTAATGCAGGAACCATTATGTGGTGAGGAAGCTCATTTAAATGAAATCTCTGGAGAAATCTCACAGGCAAGGCTTCCCAAAAAGTGGCCAAAAGGTCACATGAAGCCAGGATCATTGAGGTCTACAATATGAGTTACATTTGTGTTTAGACTCTCAATTATGGCTGCCAAGTCTTTCAAAATAAAATCATGTGATATCCTGGCTGAGATTCTCACTGCACTGTGGAAAGACACCCTGGCCCTCGATCTCAGTTTTCAAGGGCGCATCTCATGCGTGGCCTCCTAAAATCCCAACACATTTCATGGCAATACTTCTTTGAGGTAAATTCCAGAACTCAGTCTCTAAGAGGAATCATGCCAGAATTCAAGCCCAGGTGGATCCAGTTATCTCTTCCAACCGCCAAACAAATGACCACAATTAAAACCAAACACTCCCACATGGCCCTCATCTTCTTCCATATAGACACTTATCATAACCTCTGGCTGGAGTTTTTCATGAGGGGTGCAGCCCAAGACAGTGTCAAAAATAAGCTCCCTTGCCCCTCATTTGCCTAAAGTCAAGGTGGCCTGGACACCCATCCGGTGAACCAGGAGTGATCAGATAGGCCAGCTGTTAATACTGCTCTGCATCTCCAATTTGAGGCCTACTGACTGTCAGGTATAGATTCTTTATATGATTTGGAGCCATGAGAAAACCCAAAAACCTATGGGTTAGCCTCTGCAGGGCTGTGCATAACTCATTTGAACCAAAGGATCCGTATTCTCACTTGATGGTGGTCAGGAACCTTACAAATGAATGCGAGAGACTTCATTCACAATAATTGCTCTTTTGGCCATTTTGGTTTTGGATGCACACATGGGATCTCTCTTTACATCCATCAGGTGCTGAGAATCTAAGACACAACCTCACACAGGGCCAAGAGGCTGATTCAGACACATCCCTTTCCAAAGCAATTAAGCAAAGAGCCACAGGTGATGCCTATTCATTTCCATTTGAAAACTGTTTTCTTCAGGCTTCACAAAGGGGTGGCCTGAGGCAAAGACCTTCCTGACATTCAGGGAAACAGAACAATTGATAAGCAAAAGGCCGAAAGCATGGTTTCTCCACTGAGACTTTCTTGGTCACACTGATATCTGAGTTTTCTGAGATGCTCGCCGTTCCCTTCAGCTATCCAGGACATGGCAATGTCACAGAGCTTGGAGGTGGTACATATTTTGGACACAAAACCATGAGACTATTCTGGAGAGTGGTGAGAATTCTGGAAGAAACAGGAACTTAGGAAGGTAGCAGGTGTTGCCCATGGATAAGGCAAGCTGCAGTCCATTCATAAATTCGGCAGGATGAATGCCGGGAATCTTTCTACTATACAGGACATATCAATTGTTGCATTCTATTTTCTAATGTCTACAACCACGGACACAGTGGGATACACAGAAATAGAAACACTTGCCTTGTCCAACGACTTACTAGAAGAAGACCACTCCAAATCAAACAAACCATCTTTCCTACCTATTCTCAGATCATGAGACAAAACCACAAAATCACACCCACCCCACAAAGACACCTCCTTCCCCCATGTAACTCTGTGACTATCCGGAGTTTCCTCTGAGTGGTGGGCCATACTATGTTCCCCCAAAATGGCCTGTCCTATCTCAGATCTGGTCTCCTTGGCCAACTCTGTGAAGTTGTCAGGAGCCTGCGGTGAACCACTACCTACTTTCTCAGGAAAGGCCCCTATTCAGAGCTCTCCTGGTATTTGGCCATCCTCACATATGTTGGTACCAAGAAAGACTGACACTCTCCTTGGTAAATTCAAACAAGTGAGCCTACTGGGTCTGGGAATGGACTGGCTCCGGGTGCCTGGCTTCCTGGATCCCAAGTTAAGAGAGTTCCATCACCAAGGAAGTGAGGTAGATCACTTCTTCAGGAACTGAATGAGGTCATTGCCTTGACAACCACTTTGTCCTAACAGTTGCTTTCAAGAGTCCCATGAGATGGAGGCTGCCCCTACTTCCTGTGACACTTTCACAAGTTAGAATGGTATATAAACCATGGGCACCCGGGAACAGCTCTCCACTTAGGACTGGTTTGGTCCATCTTCTCTACATTAAGAAGAGAGAGGCTGATTCATACACATCCCTTCATGCTGACAAGGTTGTTTGCCATAGAAGATGACTTTTCTCTCTCAGGTCTTTCGTAGCTGCCTACATCTTCTCAAGGGATCATTTCTGCATGGACCTTTGATGTTCTCAACAGGTGGAACATGCCCTACATTCCTGTATTTTAAGAGCAACCCTGTCCCTGCTGTTCTGTAAAGTTCGATTGAGAGAACAGTGTATGGTTTGGGTTAGTAACATGTTCAATTTGGGGTTAGGAATCCTTCTGCATGACGAATAATGGTATTGGGAAACTATGATATTTACAAGAATATATAGGTGAAATATAAGTATAAAAACAGAAATCTAGGGAAGATATGAAGTCCAGAAGGGCATTGGGCCCTTAATTGGTACACTTAGCTTTGAATTATTTTCTGCAAAAATGTCTCAGATAAATCTATATACAATGGCATAGGAGCTTGTACCTTGGATGATTGAATGTCGAATAGAACACCCACTCAAAAAGGGATTGTCGGTAGGATTAGAAAGATAGTCAGTAGGTTTACAAAGAAGAGTGAGAATAGGATTTAGACCAAAAGTTCTTAAGCAATAGGGTTTCAGGTAGACAGTGAATGTAAATGTCAGCACAAGTGAAGAGTCAGTCACAATGATGAACAGGGGAAAATATGTAGGAAAATAGATATAAATAGAGACATTACTAAATCAGGCAAAGTATAAAGTGAGTGATAGGATTAGACATTTTCAACAGGCTTGAGGTTGAATATATAATCTTAGGAAGAAACAAAAATGTAGTCACCAATAAGATTGACATTTGAGAGCATTAGGCCACCTGGACATGGAAGGTTTTAGTAATCCATGCTCACTTTCCATTTAGGCTTTGGTACAACCTTAAGGGTGACCTTTGATTTTTTTGTCCAGAATATTACTGTGATAAAATGTATATATAGATCAGGTGACATGAGTATTTCTTCCACCATTTTTTGAGGAATATTTTGAAAACGTATAAATTAGTATTGAGGGTAAAAATAGGTGTACCCTGTGACTATGAATATAGAGATAATGCATGAATAGACCATACAGTTAATAAATAATATAACTGGTTCCACTTTAAATAATGTATTGAATTGATATCTGAAAATACATAAGAAATCATATATTGATATATAATCATTCATAACAACTAGTTATACGTCTAATTGTAATCCTAGGGTTATGGTTTATCATGAAGAGTGTGTGAGTTTTGCTTCAAAAGTGATTATGGAAATCAAAAATAATGTGTTTGGAAAGAAGTCTCATGAAAAGACCAGTTTGAAACATGGCGGAACACGTGTTTTCTGAAGCAGAAAGTGATTGAAAGTGAAATAAATGCCTATAAATTTGTGAACTTGTGGATGAAATATATATCCAATAATGTGCATAAACTGAAGAAATAGTAATGTACTAGTTTTGAATAAAAATGAACTTCAAAACACTTATCATATCCCATAGGAATCTACTTGCATTGATGTGAAAATGGATCAGTTACTGTAGAAATATTAGGATTTATATGCACCATTCACTGAAGTTAGTTTTCAATACTAGGAAAAAAATACGTATATCAGGTGAATGAATATTTCTGAGAATAATCTTGTGAAAAGTTGATTATAAATCCATATACATAATCATGAATGAATTTAGGGAGTGTATAATAAGACACATATATTAGCAATATATATGCCAATCGAATTACACCGTGAAATATGTATCATCCACAGATCCAAAAATATTCATTTTACTGGATATGGATTTATGTATAACATTTTTCAACTAGGAAGCTCACCCATAGGTTGAATTTTCAGGTCAAACAGCGTTTAAGAGGAGTGATCTCTTCTCACACTTTGTATCTACCAAGTCATGTAACTCACAAGAATGTACGTGTGATACCAGGTAGGATTCTATATGTGCATATAAAAATACATGTGCTGAATAGAATACAGAGAAAGGGAGACAGGAATTCACATATTTGTTAACTTTAAAAGCACATGGAAAACTATTTCAACAAAAAATTGACTAGATTTATAACTCCTACCTTATATAATGCAAAAGGCAAGTCCAAGTATACAACATGCCTCCTCTGAACTGCTTGTATTTCTATTCTGTTTCCATTATTTTTCTCCATCATATTAGGATTAGTATTCAGAATCTAGCAGAGCATGTGTTAGTGTCAGGGATTCAGTATTTCAAATGTAAAATAGAAAAATGAATCCAATGTGTATGCAAATATGTGCTAAACAAAATCTTCCCACTCTCATCCAGAACAATTCCTTGATATTTTTTTCGCCCAAAGGAAGACACAATTAGAGGAGAAGAGTAATAAAATCTGTGAATAATATGCTCAGGAGTTTACAACCTTGGAAGTGGTAGAGGAGTTTCCCTAGTATGGGACAGGGTAAACACTCCATAAACATGGAGCTCTGCTGGCCTAAATACTTCTTGAGAAACTGCCTCTGAGTTTGGGCACTTGAAATATATGTTGTTGTCAGGAACTTTAGCTTCTTTTTAGTGAGACTATCAAAGCTGTGTCTGCATCTATGTGACCTGGAGGACATGGTTTCTTATTTTCCAATGAACATGAGGCAGCAGTGCTGAATTCTCTCTTTGTAAGTAAACTGTGGCCACTGGGGGCTAAGGGTATTCCCATGTGGACTGGGAAGCCATTTGGTCATCCTCCACTTTTCGTGGTGTTTCCTGCTGCTGCACTGGGACTTTGGCATTTGCTTCATGAAATAAAAGAAGTTCAACTGGGACACAGTTCTGGAGGCAATTCTTTCATGTGTGGTTGGTCAGGGTCTGCAGGAGAATGCACCAACCAGGTTTCTATCCCACATAGCTTGGCCCCATGTCCATAGTAACCTGATTCTAAACATTGCCCGGAAACATCTCCATATAACCAGAAGCCTTTACATGGAAGGGTTTGCTGGCTTCACCATGTAAGTCACAAGCCATTTGGGATCCAATGGCAGATCCACATGGCCCCACCACAAATTTTTTATCACACACCTGCCTACCACTGCTCTAGGCCCACTACTCAGCAGGTTCCAACATATTGGCATCTCTGTTTTACACCATTTTCATGAAACCCACTCAATCAAGGCACTGTCTTGCATATTTACGACCAGCAACAGGACATCCAAAGTTTCTCCAGTGCCACCTGGTAATGGGAATTTCAAAAATTTCATGGTATTTATCTAGTCATTTTTCAAGGATGACGTTGCAGGCACTGTGGGTTTCAATTCATTCAGGAACCTTTAAATGGTGAGGAAGCTCATTTCAATGAATGCTCTGTAGAACTCTCACAGGCAAGTCTTCCCAAAGAGTGGAAAATGTCACATGAAGCCAGGCCTATTGAGGTCTACAATGTGACGTCCATGGGTGTTGTGACTCTCAACAATGGCTGACAAGTCTTTCAGAATTAAATCATGTGATCTTCTGGCTGAGATATCCAGGGCTCTGTGGAAAGCCACCCTGGGCCTAGATCTCAGTTTCCAAAGGTGATTCTCATGGGTGGACTCCTAAAATCCCAACAAAATTCATGGCAATACTTCTCTGAATTCAGTCTCTAAGGGGAATCACACGAGAGTTCAAGCCCAGGTGGTCCCAGTCATGTCTTCCAACCGGACACAAATGACCAAAATTAAAACCAAAACCCTCCCATATGGCCCTCATCTTCTTCCATATAGACTCTAATCACAACCTCTGGCTGAAGGTTTCCATGAGTGGCGGAGTCCAAGAGAGTGTCCAAAATAACTCCCTTGCCCCTCATTGGCGTAAATTCAGGGTGGTCTGGACACCCTTCATGTGAAACAGGAGTGATCAAATATGCTAGACGTTAATACTTCTATGCTTCTCCAATTTGTGGAAAACTGAGTGTCAGGTATATATTTTTATGTGATTTGCAGTCATGAGAAAACACAAGCTCCTCTGCAGGTCTTTGAAGAACCCATTTGACCCAAAGGATCCCTATTCTCACTTGATGGAGTTCAAGAACTTTAAAGAGGAAGGGGACAGACTTCATCCACAAGGACTGCTTTTTGGCCATTTTGGTTTTGGATGCACACATGGGATCTCTCTTTACATCCACCACGTGCTGAGTATCTAAGCCACAACCTCACACAGGGCCAAGAGGCTGATTCAGACACATCCCTTTTCAAAGCAATTAAGCAAAGAGCCACAGGTGATCCATATTCATTTCCATTTGAAAACTGTTTTCTTCAGGCTTCACAAAGGGGTGGCATGAGGCAAAGACCTTCCTGACATTCAGGGCAACAGAACATTAGGTTAGCAAACGGCCCAAAGCAGTGTTTCTCCACTGAGACTTTCCTGGTCACACTGATATCTGAATTTTCTGAGACGCTCGCCATTCCCTTCAGCTATCCAGTACATGGCCATGTCACAGAGCTTGGAGGTGGTACATAACTTGGTCACAAAATCATGAGCCTATTCTGGAGAGTGGCCAGAATTCAGGAAGAAAACAGGAACTTAGGAAGATAGCAGGTGTTACCCATCCATAAGGCAAGCCGCATTCCTTTCATACATTGGGCAGAAAGAATTCTGGTAAGCTTTCTACTAGCCTGGACACATCCTTTGATGCATTGCATTCTCTTTTCTAATGTCTACAACCATGGACACAGTGGGATACACAGACATAAAAACACTCGCCTTGTCAAATCACTTGTTAGAAATCGTCCACTGAAACCAAACAAACTGCCTTTCCTACCTATTCTCAGAACATGAGACAAAATCACAAACACACACTCACACCCACAAATTCACCTCCTTTCCCAAAGTAGGTCTCTGACTATCGGGTGTGACCTCTGACTGGTGGGCCGTACTATGTTCCCATCAAATGGCCTGTTCTGTCTCAGATCTGGTTTCCTTGGCCAACTCTGTGAAGTTGTCAGGAGACAACGGTGAGCCACTTCCTGCTTACTCAGGAAAGGCCACTCTTCAGAGCTTTCCTGGCATTTGGCCATCCTCACATCAGTAGATACCAAGAAAGACTGACTCTGTCTTTGGTAAATCAAAAGAAGTGAGACCACTGGGACTGGGCCTGGGACTAGATTTGTGTGCCTGGATGCCTGTATCCCATGTTCAGAGAGTTCCATCACCAAGAATGTGAGGTGAGGTCACTTCCTTCAGGAACTGAATGAGGTCAATGCCTTGGCAAGCACGTTGTCCTAACATTTGCTTCCAAAGGTCCCATGAAATGGAGGCTGTCCCTAATTCCTTTGACACTTTCACAAGTTAGAATGGTATATCAAACATTGGTAACCAGGAACAGCTCTCCACAGAGGCCTCGTTTGGTCCTTCTTCTCTACATAAAGAAGAGAGAGGCTGATTCAGACACATCCCTTCATGCTGACCAGGTTGTTTGCAATGAAAGATGACTTTTGCTCTCTCAGTTCCTTCATAGGTGTCTACAACTTCTCTAGGGATCATTTGCGCATAGACCTTTGAGTTTCTCAGCAGTTGGAAGATCCCCTAAATTCCTGTATTTTAAGACCAACTCTGTCCTTGCTCTTCTCTAAAGTTAGATTGAGGGAACAGTGTATGGTTAGGGTTAATAACAGGTTTGATTTGGAATAGAAATCATTCTGCTGGATGAATAATGGTATTGGGAACCTGCGATATTTTCAAGAATATATAGGTAAAATATATGAATCTGAAAACAAAAATCTAGGTAAGATTTGAAGCCCAGAAGGGCATTGGGCTTTTGATTGGGTATTAAGCATAGGACCTTGTAACTTGGATGATTGATTTTCAAAGAGAACTTCCAGTCAAAATGGATAGTCAGTAGTATTAGGAAGATAGTCGGTATGTTTATAAAGGAGAGTGAGTATAGGATTTGGACCAAAAGTTCTTTAGCTATAGGGTTTCGGGTATTGAGTGAATGTAAATGTCAGCACATGTGAAGAATTAATCACAATGATGAACTGGGGAAAATATGTAGGAATGCAGATATCAATAGAGACTTTAGGAAATCTGGCAAAGTATAGTCGGTAGTGAAATGTTAATAAAATAGATTCTTGTCACCTCCTGTTTTACTGTATGCTTAATAAAACACTGTTGAAATCTTGAGAAGTGATTTCTAATCTTTTTCCCAGAATGTGCTGTCCCCAACTGCCAAACTTCAGAATGTACTCCCTCACCCAGTTGCACGCAAACTGCTCACCCGCCCAGGCCCATCAATAAACTTTCCTCCCTGCCCTCTTCAAAGAAAGTATATAAGCTCTGCTTAAGCTGTTCTCAGGGTTCTCTGCTCTATTCAAATGAGCTCTGAGCCCCAGCATGCTGGACCCCCAATAAACCCTTTGTTTTTGCATGAGAGATTCTCTTGGTGGTCTCTTCCCCCAATGCTCTTCCGATATTTATATATGGAGGTTCCACCGAAATCCAGCAGTGGTGAACGAGAGACCCCAATGGGCTACTCTCAGGGTAAGTAAGGCACCTCTTTCTGGTTTCAGGTTTCAGGTTAGGGCTTGGCAAAATGGCTGTCGATGAAGTGTGTGAGCTCTCTTTGATGGTGGCTGGCAGACGTGTCACAGAGCCACAAACCAAGTCCCTGGGGGACGCCACAGAGGACTCGGGAATCAAGGAATAATAGTCTCCTCGACTCAGTGATACTTTGTTTCAGATTCGGTATTGCCAGCCCATCGGGTTTTGCCACCTGCTCAGTCTTGGTCTCAGTGTTGGACGTCCATTGCCTGTCTTTATTGTTTTCTCTTGTCTGTGTGCTGTGTCGTTGCTTTTACTGTTTGTGTATCTTTCATTATGGGACAGATCACTTCAATGCCTCTGTCCCTGACCCTTGATCTATGGACCAAAGTCCGCTTAAGGGCTCAGAATGTTTCTTTTTCAGTAAAACGCTGTACCTGGCAGACTCTGTGTGCCACAGAATGGCCCACCTTTGGATTCGGATGGCCCCTAGAAGGATCTTTCTACTTCCCACTAATTTAAAAAGACAGAGATATTGTCTTACAGCCAGGGCCACATAGCCATACTGATAAACAGGAATATACCTTAACTTGGCAGGACCTCTGCAAATCTCCTCCTCCGTGGGTGAAGCCTTTCCTTGCTGTGTCCCCGTTCCTACTCCTTCCCCCACGATCTCTCAACCCCTCTGCTCCTCCTCCTCCTCCAC
This sequence comes from Callospermophilus lateralis, assembly GCF_048772815.1. NCBI lineage: Eukaryota > Metazoa > Chordata > Mammalia > Rodentia > Sciuridae > Callospermophilus > Callospermophilus lateralis. The sequence goes on along the minus strand of NW_027513534.1, from coordinate 1,275,391 downwards.
CCTCTGTTCTCCCTGAGTCACAAGATTTGACTCTACTGGACTCTCGTCCCCCTCCTTATCTTCTACCCTTGTCCCACAACCCCCAACACCCTCTAAGTGATTCTCCAGCTGCTGACTCAGCCTCTCTGCAATTGGAGGACGCTAAGCCAGCCCAGGGCCCTCCAGATAACTCCCCTGCGTCACACACAGCCCCTCCTCCCCTGGAGGAAGCTGGAGTTGCTAAAGGAACTCGCCGGTGGCAAATGATTGAAAACCCTGGAACTCCCGTGTTGCTTCCCTCCATCCCTAAGGACCAATGATTGACGATGGCCATAGGGAAAAAATGCAAGCCTACCAGTATTGGCCTTCTCCTCTTCAGACCTATATAAATGGAAAAATAACAATCCCCCTTTTACCGAGGACCCAACCTGGCTCTCAGGTCTGGTGAAGTCATTGATGTTTTCACACCAACCTTCTTGAGATGACTGCCAACAACTCCTAGGGACTCTCTTCATGACAGAGGAACAAAAGAGAATCCTCCTGGATGGTAGAAAAAAGTATCCTCGGACCAAATGCGTGACAGACAAAACTTCCCAATATATTCAAAGCCGGCTTTCTCTTGAAACGACCCAACTGGGACCCCAACACCTTTGAAGGTAGGGAGCATCTGTCCACTTATCGCCGGGCTCTAATAGTGGGTATCTTAGTGGCCGCTAGGTGACCAACTAATTTGGCCAAGGTAAGAGAGATTATTTAAGGGCCTGATGAATCTCCCTCTATGTTCTTAGAGATAATTATGTAGGCATATAAGAGACATACTCCTTTCGATCCTCAGGCAGAGGATCAAAAGGCATCTGTCACAATGGCCTTTATTGGGAAAGCTGCCCTGGATATTAAAAGAAAGTTACAATGCTTAGATGGATTACAAGATATGACTTTGAGGGATTTATTCAGAGAACCCGAGAAGGTATACTTTAAGAGAGAAACTGAGGAAGAGAAGGGAGCTGAGTGAGGATAAAAGAAACAAAAGACAGACTAAGGCATTGACTAAGGTCCTGGTCACAACAAGAAATAGGCCAGAAATTAAGAAACAGAGAGACAGGAAGGGATACCTGGGCACACACTAGAGGCCACCCCTGGCCTGAGATCAATGTGCCTACTCTAAAGAAAAAGGACACTGGGCCAAAGAGTGCCCTAGAAAGAGACAGCCATGCCAGCCAGATATTCTGACTCTGGAGGAATACTAAGAAAGTCCGGGCTCAGATCCTCTCCCTGACCTCAAGGTAACTTTTGAAGTGGAGGGGAACACAATAAACTTTGAAGTAGATGCAGGGGGAATATACTCAGCCCGTAAGGCCCATTGGGCCCTCTACCGAATAAAAGGTCTCTAATTCAAGAGTCTAACAGAAGTAAATATCGGGCTTTGACAACTACGAGGACCATGGACCAGGGAAAAGGAAAAATCCATCACTCCTTCCTAGTAATCCCAGAATGCCTGGCCCCATTGATGGGCAGAGTTCTGCTCACCAAGCTCTGGGCCAAAATAACTTTTAACCCTGAAGGCCCTCAAGTGGAATTTTTTAATTCTTCAGTAACTACTCCTATAATCATGGCTCTAACTATGTCAGTAGCAAATGTTCATCAACTCACTCACCTTTGTTCAAAGAAACTGCATTCATTCGTGAAGGATCAAGAACACAGTTTTCCACTAACCTACTCACAGCAAAAGGAAATAACTGAATGGGTAACAAAAGCCTGTCAGGTCCATTAATTGGTTAAAGCTTACACTTCCAAGCTTCCTGCAGGAAAGCACCTATGAGGAACCAGACGAGGACAATTCTGGGAAGTGGACTTTACTGAAATTAAGCCAGTAAGGTATGGACTTAAATAACTCCTAGTCTTTGAACATACATTTTCAGGATGTATTGAAGCCTTCCCCACACACACACAAAAAAAGAAATAAAAAAGAAGAAAAAAGAAACATTGCAAATGGTTGTAAAGAAGATCCTGGAAGATATTTATTCTCCCCTTGACGACCAGTAGTCTTAACCCTAATCAGCCCCTTAAGCTGCGATGGCTGATCACAAATCCTACTGGACACGAAGTATGGCCTATCTCGAATACAGCCCCCTTACGAACCTGGTGGCCATCTCTCCACCCAGTCATTTGTCAGCTGGCTATAGGTCTTTCCTATTGGGATATCCCTGATTAACAGGATCCCACTAAAATTCCATTAAATCCCTTCCGTACCATAGATAATGGAAACAAACATTATAGATGTAGGGACACGTGAGCCAGATGCAGGTTGGCTAGCCTAGATTACTATGTTTGCCCGGCAGACTATCAAAGCCACAAACAGTCACGGCTGTGGGAGGGGGGAGAGCAGACTTCTATTGTAAGTCATGGGGATGTGAGCATACAGGGACTGTCAGATGGAACCCAAACTCCTCATCAAATTCTGTACACAGCATTGGCCATATTACGAATTAGATAACCAAAACCGATGGCCCCCAGAGGGGTCTCTAGATCCTCAAATTCTGTGTGACCTTTTTAACTTCTGCAAGTGCTCAAAAGGGTGAATGGAGATTCCGCTATGTGGAGGCCTTCTCTCTCCTTTGCTCACATCCTGAACTATGCTTCTCCAATAGATGCTCACCCTCAGCCTTGTGCTCCAGACTCTCTGCTGTCACTCCCACCTCAGCAACTTGATTTCTCCCCTCCAATATCTAGATCAAAAACCCAAATCTCGACTGGTTCTCAGACCATTGCTCCCTTGCTGAGGTTGCAGGTACTGAGGTACCACTCCATTCACTCACTCCTCTCCTCTCCTGTCAGTGCCCGCACCGGGTCCCACCCAGTCCTCTTACCACCTAATGCAAAGCTCAAACCCGCTGAGAAGAATCCTCAGACCCTAATACAAGATGTAATGAAAATGGCCTTTAATGTTGCTTTGTCATCACTAAAAACAGGTTACTAAGAATTTAAAGTCCCTCACAGGCTTTTTGGAATCTCACTCCCGCCTCCCCCTCTGTTCTATCTGTTCTACTGCTCAAGTTTTTGTTGCTATTAAGATCCCAAAGCCCTCTCCCAATATTCTTTTACATCTCTCCTTCCTCATTCTCAGATCCACAGAGCTGCTCTTATCCCTGCCTTTCAAATTGTCCCCCTCTGTACCAGGCCCACAGAAAAGTCTTAACTGACCTTCTCCAGAAGTCTTCACCATGGCTGATTTAGGACTTTCAGCAAAAGAATCCCGATAAAAGAGTTCACTGTAGATAAACTTCCTATTTTTGTGTTGCCCTGGTCTCCTTGGCAACTGGCTAAAAAATTCAGCACTCCTGATCTAGACACACCCTTACTAGTTTTTCACAAAATATTTGAAAAAAAGGCCTCTGGCCTTGAGCTGGGGCTTCACAGAGATGGCTACATTTCTAAGATAAAGAAGTTACAAACTGGGCTGTATGGAAACAGCTGGAAGGGGGAAAAAAAGAAAGGGAAGACACCCCCACCCAGGTGTCCTTGAAAAGTTAACTTGCCCAAACTGAGGAAAAAACAGAAACAAAAACTGCTTTTTGTGAACTTCTGCAGACTGTGAACTTCTGAGCCCCTTCCCTTATGTGTTGGGTACAAAATTCTGAAACTACGTAACTTGGGTTTCAGGGGATTAATTGATTACAACAGAAGCAATGCCCTCTGAATCTGGTTGAAACCAAAAAAGACGGTTTCCGTGTCTTTGGTGCTATCTTAGGTGCCTTGCCTTGTCCGTCCCTACAACAGTATAATTCTATATACTTAAACATTGTTTATGTTTTCATGAAATGGTCAACAGATGTGATTAATTGTGAAATGGTGCAGATGTTTCCCAGAGTGCTCTATCATGACGCAGGTTCATCTGAAGATCAAAGAGGGGGACATACAACCCGGTTCCGCTGGGAACATATGTCCCTCACCTTAGCCATTCTATTACGAATAGGAGTTGCTGCAGGGTTGGGCACAAGAACCACTGCTCTGGTCCATGGGACACAACAAGTGACCCAATTAGAAGCAGCAATAGATCAAAACTTAAAGATTTTAGAAACCTCCATCACAGCTTTGCAGGAATCTTTAACCTCTCTCTCTGAAGTTGTTTTACAGAACAGTCGAGGGTTGGACCTCCTTTTCATGACAGAGGGGGGCCTTTGTGCTTCATTGAGGGAAGAATGTTGTTTTTATGTCGACAATACTGGAGTTGTAAAAAAATCTATGAGTAAATTAAAAAGATGCCTTGAAGAGCAACAACGAGAGAGAGAGAGGCACAGAAAGGGTAGTTTGAGTCTTTTTTTACACAGTCCCCATGGTTAATTACGTTTTTATCAACCCTGGCCGGTCCAATAATAATCCTCATATTATTACTAACTATAAAACCCTGTTTCCTCAACCATGTAATTTCTTTTCTCCAAGCTCAAGTTGGACAAATTAAAATTATGGTAATACCCCACTAGCAGACATAGAATGTGACACCCCACAAAGATCACTTTTATGATTAAAAGTAGCCAGAAAAAGAAGTGGGGAATGAAAGGTTAATAAAATATGTACTTGTCACTTCCTGTTTTTCTGTACACTTAACGAAACACTGTTGAAATCTTGAGAACTCTTTGCTAATCTTGTTGCCAGAATGTGCTGTCCCCAATTGCCAAACTGCAGAATCTACTCCCTCACCCGGTTGAATAGAAACCTGAACTGTACTTGGATCATTGAATGTAGAAGAGAACATCCATTCAAAAAGTTATAGTCAGTTGGATTAGAAAGATAGTCGGTAAGTTTAGGAAGAAAAGTGAGTATAGGATTTGGAACAAAAGTTCTTTAGCAATAGGGTTTTGGTTAGAGAGTCAATGTAAACGTCAACACAAGTGAAGAGTCAGTCACAATGATGCACAGGGCAAAATATGTAGGAAAGCAGATATCAATAGAGACATTAGGAAATCAGGAAAAGAATAAAGTGAGTGATGGGATTAGATATTTTCAACAGGGTTGAGGATGAATATATGAGCTTAGGATAAAACAAATATGAAGTCAACAATAGGATTGACATTTGATAGCATTAGCGTAGCCCAAGACAGTGTCCAAAATAAGCTCTGTTGCCCCTCATTTGCCTAAATTTCCAGTGGCCTGTACACCCTTCCTGTGTACCAGGAGTGATCAAATAGGCCTGCCCTTAATACTGCTCTGCTTCTCCAATTTGAGTCCTACTGAGTGTCGGGTACAGATTCTTTATGTGAATTGGAAAGATGAGAAAACTCAAGCACCTATTGGATAGCCTCTGAATAGATTTGAAGAACTCATTTGACCCAAAAGATCCCTATTCTCACTTGATGGAATTCAGGAACCTTACAGAGGAAGGCAAAATACTTCATCAACAATGACTGCTCTTTATGCCATTTTGGATTTTATGCACCCATGGGATCTTTCTTTAGATCCATCAGGTACTGAGAATCTAAGTCAAAGAATCACACTGGGCCAAGAGGCTGATTCACACTCATCTCTTTCCAAATCAATTAAGGAAAGAGCCAAAGGTAAAGCATATTCATTTCCATTTGAAAAATCTTTCCTTCAGGATTCACAAAGGGTTGGCCTGAGACAAAGACCTTCCTGACTCTCAGGGCAACAGAACAATAGGTAAGCAAATGGCCCAAAGCAGGGATTCTCCACTGAGACTTTACTGGTCACACTGATATCTGAGTTTTCTGAGATGCTCGCCATTCCATTCAGCTATCCAGTACATGGCCATGTCACAGAGCTTGGAGGTAGTACATATCTTGGACACAAAACCATGAGCCTATTCTGGAGATTGGCCATAATTCAGGAAGAAAACAGCAACTTAGGAAGGTAGCAGGTATCGCCCATCAATAAGGCAAGCCGCATTCAATTCATAAATTGTGCTGGATGAATGCTGGGAAGCTTTCTATGAGACAGGACACATCCATTGATGCATTCTCTTTTCTAATGTCTACAAGTACAGACACAGTGGGATACACAGACATAGAAACACTTGCATTGTCAAACGACTTACTAGAAACAGTTCACTCCAAACCAAACAAACCGCCTTTTCTAACTATTCTCAGAACATGAGACAAAACCACAAACCCACACCCGCAATGGCACCTCCTTCCCCCAAATAGGTCTGTGACTCTCCGGAGTGTGCTCTGACTGATGGGCCATACTATGATGCTCCGAAATGGCCTGACCTGTCTCAGATCTGTTCTTCTTGGCCAACAATGTGAAGTTGTTAGAAGCCAGGAGTGAGCCACTATCTGCTTTCTCAGGAAGAGCCCCTCTTCCGAGCTTTCCTGGCATTTGGCCATCCTCACATCAGTAGGTATCAAGAAAGACTGACTCTGTCCTTTGTAAATCCAAAAAAGTGAGACCACTGGGACTAGAACTGAGACTGGCTCTGGGTGCCTGGCTTTCTGTATCCCAAGTTCAGAGAGTTCCATCACCATGGAAGTGAGATGAGATCACGTCCTTCAGGAACTGAATGAGATCACTGCCTTGGCAACCACTTTGTCATAACAATTGCTTCCAACGGTCCCATGAGATGAGGGCTGCCCCTACTTCCTGTGACACTTTCACAAGTTAGAATGGTATATCACCCGTAGGCAAAAGGGAACAGCTCTCCACACAGGCCGGGTTTGGTCCATCTTCTCTACATTAAGAAGAGGTAGGCTCATTCTGACTCAACCCTTAATCCTGACCAGGTTGTTTGCCATGGAAGATGATTTTTGCTCTCTCAGGTCTTACATAGCTGCCTACATCTTCTCCAGAGATCATTTCTGCATGGAGCTTTGAGGTTCTCAACAGATGGAAGATCCACTGCATTCCTGTATTGTAAGACCAACACTGTCCCTGCTCTTCTGTAAACATAGATGTGAATTGGAGTCATGAGAAAACCCACGAACCTATGGGATAGCCTCTGCAGAACTTTAAAGAATTCACTTGACCCAAATGATCCCTATTCTCACTTAATGGAGGTCAGGAACCTTACAGAGGAAGGCGAGAGACTCTATCCACCATGACAGTTCTTTTGTCCATTTTGGTTTTGGATGCACACATGGGATTTTTCTTTAGACCCATCATGTGCTGTGAATCTAAGCCACAGCCTCACATAGGGCCAAGAGGCTGATTCAGACACATCCATTTCCAAAGCAATTAACCGAAGAGGCACAGGTAATGACCATTCAATTCCATTTGAAAACTATTTTCTTCAGGCTTCACAAAGTGTGGCCTGAGGCAAAGACCTTCCTGACATTCAGGGCAACAGAATAGGTAAGCAAAAGGCCCAAAGCAGGGTTTCTCCACTGAGACTTTCTTGGGCATAGTGATATCTGAGTTTTCTGAGATACTCACCATTCCCATCAGCTATCCAGTACATGGCCATGTCACAGAGATGGAGGTGGTACATATCTTGGACACAAAATCATGAGCGTATTCTGGAGAGTGTCCAGAATTCAGGAAGAAAACAGGAATTTAGAAAGATAGCAGGAGTTGCCCATCCATACGGCAACCTGCAGTCCATTCATAAATTGCACAGGATGAATGCTTTGAAGCTTTCTCGTAGACAGGACACATCCATTGATGCATTCTCATTTCTACTGTCTACAATCACGGACACAGTATGATATATAGACAAAGAAACACTCACGTTGTCAAAGGACTTACTAGAAACAGTCCACTCCAAAACAAACAAACCAGCTTTCCTAACTATTCTCAGAACATGAGACAAAACCACAAACTCACACTCACACCGAAAAAGGCACCTCTTTCCCCCAAGTAGGTCTGTGTCTATCCGGAGTGTCCTCTGACTTGTGGGCCATACTATGTTCCCCAAAAATGGCGTGTCCTGTCTCCGATCTGGTCTCTTTAGCAAACTCTGTGAAGTTGTCAGGAGCCCGTGGTGAGAAACTATCTGCTTTCTCTGGAAAGGCCAGTCTTCATAGTTTCCAGGCATTTGGCTGTCCTCACATCAGTAGGTACCAAGAAAGAGTGACTCTGTCTTGTTAAATCCAAACAAGTGAGCCCACTGGGACATGGAGTGGGTTTGACTCTGTGTGCCTGGTTTCCTGGATCCCAAGATCACAGACTTTCATCACCAATAATGTAAGGTGAGGTCATTTCCTTCAAGAACTGAATGAAGTCACTGCCTTGGAAACCACTTTGTTTTAACAGTTGCTTCCAAGGTTCCCAAAAGATGGAGTCTGACTCTACCTGCTGTGACTCATTCATAAGTTAGAATGGTATATCAACCATAGGCAGCGGGGAACAGCTCTCCACACAGGCATGGTTTGGTCCATCTTCTCTACATTAGGAAGAGAGAGGCTAATTCAGACACATCCCTTCAACCTGACCAGGTTGTTTGCCATGGAAGATGACTTTTGCTCTCTCAGATCCTTCATACCTGCCTACACCTACTCAAGGGATTATTTCTGCAGGGACTTTTGAGGTTCTCAGCTGGTGGATGATACCCTTCCTTCCTGGATTTTAAAACCAACTCTGTCCCTGCTCTTCTGTAAAGTGAGATTGAGGGAACAGTGTATGGTTAGTGTTAATAGCATGTTCGATTTGGGTTAGGAGTCATTCTGCTGGATGAATTACGGTATTGGGAACCTGTGATATTTATAAGAATATAAATGTGAAATATATGTATGAGATCAGAGATCTGGGAAAGATTTGAAGCCCAGAAAGGCATTGGGCCCTTGATTGGTATACTTAGATTGAATTATGTTCTGCACCGAGGTCTCAGATAAATCAATATACAATGGCATAGGACCCTATACCTCGGATGATTGAAAGTAGAAGAGAACATCCAGTCACAAAGGGATAGTCTGTAGGATTAGGAAGATAGTCAGTAGGTTTAGGAAGAAGAGTGAGTCTCGGAGTTGGACCAAAAGTTCTTTAGCAATTGGTTTTCAGTTAGAGGGTGAATGTAAATGTCAGCACATGTGAAGAGACAGTCACAATGATGAACTGGGAAAAATATGTAGGAAAGCAGATATCAATAGGGGCATTAGGAAATCAGGAAAAGTATAAAGTGAGTGATAGGATTAGATATTTTCAACAGGCTTGAGGTTAAATATATAATCTTAGGAAGAAACAAATATGTAGTAACCAATAGAATTGATATTTGAGAGCAGTAGGCACCCTGGACATAGATGCTTTTAGTAATCCATGGTCACTTTCCATTTAGGCTTTGGTACAATCATATCTGTGACCTTTGCATTTTGTGTCCAGAATACTACTGTGGTAAAATGTATATGTAGATCAGGTGACATAAGTATTTCTTCCACCATAAAGGGGAGTAATATTCTGGAAACTTATAAATTAGTACTGGGGATACAAATAGGTGTACCTTGTGTTGATGATTATTGAGATGATGCATGAATAGACCATATTGTGAATAAAGTATGTAACTGGATCCAACATTAAATAATGGATTGAGTTTGCATCTGAAAATATATTGGAAATCTTATATTGATATATATACCATCATTCCAACGAGTTATATATGCAATGGTATTATTAGGGTTACGGTTTGTTGTGAAGAGTGAGTTTTGCTTCAAAAATGATTATGGAATCGAAAATAATGTGTTTAGAAAGAAGTCTAGTGAAAAGACCAGTAAAGAAACATGGAGGAATACATGTGTTCTGAAGTAGTAAGTAATTGAAAGTGAACCAAATGCCAAAAAAATTTGTGAAGTTCTGGATGAAAAAATACATCTTATGATGTCCATAAACTGAAGAAATAGTAATGTACCAGTGTTGAGTAAAAATGAACTTCAAATTACACATCATGTCCCATAGCAATCTACTTGCATTGATGTTAAACTGGGTCAGTTACTGTAGAAATATTAGGATTTTTAAGCACCATCCACTGAACTAAGTTTTCAGTAGTAGGAAACCAAAATATATTTCAGGTTTATGAATATTACTGAGAATAATCTTGTGAAAATTTGAATTTAAATGAACATAAATGAATATGAATGAATTTAGGGAGTGTATAATAAGACACATATTTTTCATATTTTTTTAAAATCCGTAGAATATACACACACACACACGCACACACACACACACACATGCACACACACACACATTAATATTTAGCAATATATATGCCAATCGATATTCATCATGAAATATAATTCATTCACAAATCCAAAAATATTCATTTTACTGAACATGGATTTATGTATAGTGTTTTTCACTAGGAAGCTCACCCATAGGTGGAATTTTCAGTTCCATCATTATTTAGGGAGAGTCATCTCTTCTCACAATTTTTATATTCCAAAGTCAGTGATCTTACAAGAATGTACGTGTGATACCAGGTAGGATATTGTATATGCATAAAAAAATTACATGTGCTGAATAGGATACAGAGAAAGGGAGACAGGAATTTACATATGTGATAACTTTAAAAAATCATGGAGAAATATTAAAATGAAAAGTTTACTAAATTTAAAACACATACTCTTGATAAAGAGGAAGACAAATACAAATATACACCATGCTTCCTATAAAAGGACTGTACTTCTATTCAGTTAGGTTTTTTTTTCTCCATGATATTAGGATTAGTAGTCAGAGTCTAGTAGGGTATGGGTTAGTGTCAGGGATTCAGTATTTCAAATGGAAAATAGGAAAATGAATCTAATGTGTATGCAAACATGTGATACACAAAAATCTTCCCTCTCTTATCCAGAACAATACCTTGACATAACCATCGCTAAAAGTAAGACACAATTAGAGGAGAGGAGTTAGAAAACCTGTGAATACATATGTGGAATGAAAAATGCTCAGGAGTTCACAACACTGGAGGTGGTAAAACAGTTTACAAAAGTATGGGAGATGGTAAACACTTCAGAAACATGGAGCTGTGCTGACCTAAAGACTTATTGAGAAACTTCCTCTGAGGTTAGGCACAAGAAATATATGTATGGCAATATTTAAATCAATGGTTCTGCAACTGATGTGATTCTGCAATCTGGGTCTGCATCTATGAGACCTGGAGGACATGGTTCTTTATTTTGTAATGAACATGAGGCAGCAGGTCTGAAATCTCCCTTTGTAGGTAAACTGTTGCTACTGGGAGCTAAGTGTCTTCCCGTGTGGTCTGTGAAGCCATTTGGTCATCCTCCACTTTTCAGGGTGTTTCTTACTGCTGCACTGGGAATTTGGTATTTGCTTCATGAAATACAATATGTTAAACTGGGACACAATGCTGGAGGGAGTTCTGTCATGTGTGGTTGGTCAGGGTCGGCAAGAGAATGTACGAACCAGGCTTCTATCCCACATAGCTTTCCCCTTGACTATAGCAACCTGATTCTGAACATTGCCCTGAAACCTCTACATATAACAAGATGCCTTTACATATAAAGGTCTGCTGCCTGCACCATGTCAGTCGCAAGATTTGGAAGCCAATGGAAGATCCAGGTGGTCCTACCAAAAATATTTATTTACACACCTATAGTCCACTGCTCTACGCCCACTACCCAGCAGGCTCCAACTTACTGGCATCTCTGTTCTACACCATTTTCACGAAACTCAGTCAATCAAGGCACTGTTTGTTATACTCATGATCAGCAACAGGATATCTAAAGGTTATCCAGTGCCACCTGGTCATGGGGATTTCAAAAATTTCATGGTATTAATCTAGTCATTTTTCAAGGATGAAGTTGGAGGCACTGTGGGTTTCATTTAATTCAGGATCCATTAAATGGTGAGGAAGCTCATTTCAATGAAAGCTCTGGAGAACACTCACAGGCAAGCCTTCCCAAAGAGTGGCCAAAAGGACACATGAATCCAGGCCCATTGAGGTATACAATGTGAGGTCCATGTGTGTTTGGACTCTCAATTATGGCTACCAAGTCTTTAAGAATTAAAACATGTGATATCCTGGCTCAGAATCCCTGAGCTCTGTGGAAAGCCATCCTGGGCCTAGATCTCAGTTTCCAAAAGCGATTCTCATGCGTGGTCTCCTAAAATCCCAACACTATTCATGGCAATACTTCTCTGAGGTCAGTTCCAGAACTCAGTCTCTAAGGGGAATCACACCAGAGTTCAAGCCCTGGTGGACCCAGTCATCTCTTCCAACTACCACACAAATTACCACAATTAAAACAAGAACCCTCCCATATGGCCCTCATCTTCTTTCATATAGACACTCATCATAATCTGGCTGGAGGTTTCCATGAGGGGTGCAGACCAAGACAGTGTCCCAAATAAGCTCCTTTGCCCCTCATTTGCCTAAAGTCAAGGTGGCCTGGACACCCATCCGGTGAACCAAAAGTGATCAAATAGGCCTGCCGTTAATACCGCTCCAATTTGAGGACTACTGTCTGTGGGGTTTAGATTCTTTATGTGAATTTTAGTCATGAGAAAACCCAAGCACAATGGGCTAGCCTCTGCAGGTTTTGTAGAACTCTTTTGACCCAAAGGATCCCATTCTCACTTGATGGAAGTCAGGAACCTTACAGAGGAAGTCGAGAGACTTCCTCCCAATAATTGCTCTTTTGGCGAATTTTCTTTTGGATGCACACATGGTAACTTTCTTTAGATCCATCAGGTGCTGAGAATCTAAGCCACAGCCACACACAGGGCCAAGGGCATGATTCAGACACATCCCTTTCCAAAGCAATTAAGGAAAGTGCCACAGGTATGCCCATTCATTTCCATTTGAAAACTGTTTTCTTCAGGCTTCACAAAGGGGTGGCCTGAGGCAAAGAACTTCCTGACATTCAGGGCAACAGAACAATATGTAAGCAAAAGGCCGAAAGCAGGGTTTCTCCTCTGAGACTGTCCTGGTCACACTGATATCTGAGTTTTCTGAGATGCTCGCCATCCCCTACAGCTATCCAGTACATGGCCATGTCACAGAGCTTGTAGGTGGTACATATCTTGGACACAAATCCATGGGCCTATTCTTGAGATTGGCCGGAATTCAGGACGAAAATAGAAACTTAGGAAGGTAGCAGGTGTTGCTCATCGATAAGGCAAGCTACAGTCCATTCATAAATGGGGCAATATGAATGCTGAGAAGATTTCTACTAGACACGACACATCCATTGATGGATTCTCTTTTCTAATGTCTACAACCACGGAAACAGTGGAATACACAGACATAGAAACACTCGCCCTGTGAAAAGACTTACTAGAAACAGTCCACTTCAAATGAAACAAACCGACTGTCCTATCTATTCTCAGAAAATGAGACAAAACCACAAACCCACAACCACACCCACAAAGGCACCTCCTTCCCCTAAGTAGGTTTGTGACTATCCAGAGTGTCCTCTGACTTGTGGGCCATAATATGTTCCCCCAAAATGGCCTTTCCTGTCTCAGATCTTGTCTCCTTGGCCAACTCTGTGAACTTCTTAGGAGCCAAAGGTGAGCTACTACCTGCTTTCTCATGAAAAGCCCTGCATCCGAGCTTTCCTGGCATTGGGCCTTCCTCACATCTGTAGGTACCAAAAAATACTGACCCTGTCCTTGGTAAATCCAAACAAGTGAGACCACTGGGACTGGGACTGGGACTGGCTCTGTGTGCCTGGCTTCCTGGATCCCACGTTCAGAGAGTTCCATCACCAAGAAAGTGAGGTGAGGTCACTTCCTTCCTGAACTGAATGAGGGCACTGTCTTGGCAGCCACTTTGTCCTAACTGTTGCTTCCAAGGGTCCCAAGAGATTGAGGCTGCCCCTACTTCCTGTGACATTTTCACAAGTTAGAATGGTATATCAACCAAAGGCACCCAGGAATAGATCTCCACACAGGCCTGGTTTGGTCCATGATCTCTACATTAAAAAAAAATCTGATTCAGACACAACCTTTTATCCTGACCGGGTTGTTTGCCATGGAAGATGACTTTTGGTCTCTCAGGTCCTTTATTGCTTCCTACATCTTCTCCAGGGATCATTTCTGCATGGACCTTTGAGGTTCTCAGCAGGTGGAAGTTTTTCTACATTTCTGTATTGTAATATCAACTCCTGCCCTGCTCTTCTGTAAAGTTAGATTGAGGGAACAGTGTCCGGTTATGGTTAAAAACATGCTCGATTTGGGTTAGAAATCATTTTGCTGGATGAATGATCGTATTGGGAACTTGCTATGTGTAGAAGAATATATAGGTGAAATATATGTATGAAAAAAGAAATTTAAGTCTGATGTGAAGCAAAGAAGGGCATTGGGCCCTTGATAGGGATACGTGGTGTTGAATTACGTTCTGCAGAGTTGTCTCAGATAAATCGATATACAATGGCATAGCACCTTGTACGTTGCATGAATTAATGTAGAAGGAACATCACGTCAAAAAGGCATAGTCGGTAGTGAAAGGTTAATAAAATTAATAAAATAGGTACTTGTCACTTCCTGTTTTTCTGTATGCTTAACAAAACACTGTTGAAATCTTGAGAAATGTTTGCTAATCTTGTTCTAGAATGTACTGTTCCCAACAGCCGAACTGCAGAATGTACTCCCTCACTTGGTGTCATGCAAACCGCCCACTCACCCTTACCCATCACTGAACTTCCCTCTCTTCCCTCTCCAAGGAAAGTATATAAGCTCTGCTTAAGCTGTTCTCAGAGGTCTCTGCTCTATTTAATTTAGCTCTGAGCTCCAGCATGCTGGACCACAAATAAACCCTTTGCTGTTGCATGAGACAGTCTCTTGGTAGTATCTTCCTCTGACACTCGCCTGACCTTTACATATTGAGTTTCCACTGAGTTCCAGCAGTGGCGGAAGAGAGAGAGACCCCAACGGGCTCCTCTCGGAGCAAGTAAGGCGCCTCTTTCTGGTTTCAGGTTTCTTGTTAGGGCTTGGCAAAATTGCTGGCGATGAAGAGCCTGGGCTCTCTCCGACGGTGGCTGAGAGACATGTCACAGAGACAAAGGGCACCTCTCTGGAGGACCCCGCAGAGAACTCGGGAAATCAAGGAACAATAGTCTTCTCGACTCAGTGATATTTTCTTTTAGATTCGTTATTGCCATACAATTGGGTTTTGCCGGCTACTCATTCCTGGTCTCAGTGTTGGATGTTCATTGCCTGTCTTTATGGTCTTGTCTTATCTGTGTCGTGTGTCCTTGCTTTTACTGTTTGTGGAACTTTCATTATGGAACAGAGCACGTCAATGCCTCTGTCCCTGACCCTTGATCACTGGACCAAAGTCCGCTTAAGGGCTCAGAATCTTTCTTTTTTTAGTAAAACGCTGGACCTGGCAGAATCTCTGTGCCTCAGAATGGCCCATCTTTGGAGTTGTATGGCCCCTAGAAGGATATTTCTACTTCCCACTAATTTAAAAAGTCAGAGGTATTGTCTTTCAGCCAGCGCCACATAGCCATCCGGATCAACAGCCATATATCTTAACTTGGCAGGACCTCTGCAAATCTCCTCCTCCATGGGTGAAGCCTTTCCTTGCCCCTACCTCTGCTCCTACTCCTTCCCCCATGATCTCTCAAACCCTCTCAACCTCCTCCTCCTCCACCCTCTGTTCTCCCTGAGTCACAGATTTGACTCTACTGGACTCTTCTCCCCCTCCTTATCCCCTGCCCTCGTCCCCTAACACACAACACACTCTAAGTGATTCCGCTGCTGCTGACTAAGCCTCTCTACCATTGGAGGAAGCTAAGCCGGTAATAGGATCTGACAATGGACCGATGTTCATGACCCAGGTAAGTCAGGGGTTAGCCAGGAACCTGGGGATTAATTGGAAGTTAAATTGTGCTTATAGACCACAGAGTTCAAGACAAGTAGAAAGAATGAATAGAACTATTAAAGAGACCTTAACGAAATTAAGCTTAGAGACCAGCATAAGATTGGACTATGCTCCTGCCTTATGCAATGTTTCATGCAAGAAAAAATCCCTTTGTTTCTTTGAGTAACCTTACCACATGTGAAATTCTTTATGGTGGCCCTCCTCCAGTAGGGGACCTAAGCCCAACTGTAGACCTAAAGATCCTTTCCACACCCCCTTGCTTGACAGACTTAAAGATCTTGAAAGAACTCAGTAATACCTGTGAAAACAGCTGGCCACTGCCTACCCAACTGGGAACCAGGGGATTCCACATCCATATCAAGTAAGAGATTTCATCTATGTAAGATGATATCAGGTGTCATCCCTGGTACCCCGCTGAAAAGGACCATACCAGGTGCTATTATAACACCTACAGTGGTAAACGTAAACAGAATCACTTCCTGGATCCATACCTCTCATCTCAAGCCTGCTGCCTGTACAGAATCTTTCTGGAAACTGAAAAAGACTGGTAACAGTTTCAAATTGTGTATTCGCAATGTGAATAAGGTTATATACTCTCCCCTTGGCTACAAGTAGTCCTAACCCTCATCAGCCCATTAAGCAGTGATGGCTGATCACAAATCCTACTGGAAAAGAAGTATGGTCTATCTCGCATACAGCCCCCTTAGGGACCTGGTGGCCATCTCTCCACCCAGACATTTGTTAGCTGGCTATAGGTATTTCCTATTGTGATATCCCTGATGAAGAGGATCCCACTAAAATACCATTAAATCCCTTCTGTACCATAGATAATGGAAACAAACATTATGGATGTAGGGACACGCGAGCCAGATGCAGGTTGGCTAGTCTAGATTACTAAGTTTGCCTGGCAGACTATCAAAGCCACAAAGAGTAATGGCTGTGTGGGGGAAAAGCCGACTTTTTCTGTATGTCATGGGAATGTGTGCATACAGGGGCTGCCTGATGGAACCCCAATTCTTCATCAAATTCACTACACAGCATTGGCCACATTACCAATTAGACAACCAAAAACTATGGCACCCAGAGGGGTCTCTAGATCCTCAAATTTTGCATGACCTTTTTAACTTCTGCAAGTGCTCAAAAGAGTGAAAGGAAATTCCCCTATGTGGAAGCCTTTTCCCTCCCTCACTCACATCCTGAACTATGCTTCTCCAATAGATCATTATCCTCAACCTTCTGCTCCAGACCCTCTGATGTCACTCCCATCTCAGCAACTTGATTTCTCCCCTCCAATAACTAGATCAGAAACCCAAAGCTCCACCAGTTCTCAGACCATCGCCCCCTCTCTGAGGTAGCAGGTACATAGGTACCGCTCCACCAACTCATTCCTCTCATCTCCTGTCAGTGCCCTCACCGGGTCCCACCAGGTCCTCTTACCAGCTAACCCAATGCCCAAACGAGCTGAGGAGAGCCCTGAGACCCTTATCCAAGATGTAATATAATTGGCCTTTAAAGTTGCTTTGTCATCACTGAAAACAGGTTAGTAAAATTTAAAGTCCCTCACAGGATTTTGGGATCCTCACTCCCGTCTTTCACTCTGCTCTACCTGATCTACTGCTCAAGTTTGCTGCTAGGAAATTCCCAATACCCTTTCGCATTATTCTTTTACATCTCTCTTTTCCCTCATTCGCAGATCCTCGGAGGTGCTCTCAGCCCCACCTTCCCCGTCTTTCCCCCTCTGTACCAGGCCCACAGAAAAGTCTTAAATGACCTTCTTCAGAAGTCTTCACCATGGCTGAGTTTTGAACTTTCAGCAAAACAGTCCCAATAAAGACTTTAATGTAGATAAACTTTCTCTTTCGTATTGCCCTGTTCTACTTGGCCACTGGCTAAAAATCTCAGTACTTCTAAGCTAGACAACCCCTAACTAGTTTTTCACAAAATATGTGAACAAGTCCTCTGGCCTTCAGCTGGGGCTTCACAGAGATGGCTACATTTCTAAGATAAAGAAATTACCAACCGGGCTCCATGGTAACAGCTGGCAGGGGGAAAATAAGAAATGGAAGAAAAAGCTCTCCTCCTCCCAGGTGTCCTTGAAAAGTTAACTTGCCCAGAACAGAAGGAAAAACAGAAACAAATACTGCTTTTTTAAACTTCTGAAGACTGTGAACTTCTGAGCCCCATCCCTTATATGTTGGGTACAAAATTCTGAAACTACCTAAACTTGAGTTTCATGGGATTAATTGATTACAATATAAGCAATGCCCTCTGAATCCGGTTGCAACCAAATAGGACTGTTTCCCTCTCTTGAGTGCTATCTTAGGTGCCTTGCTTTGTCAGTGCCTACAACAGCATAATTCTATATACTTAAACATCGTTTATGTTTTCATGAAATGATCAGGATATGTGATAAATTGTGTAATGGTGCAGATGTTTCCCAGAGTGCTCTATCATGATGCAGGTTCATTTGAAGATCAAATAGGGGGGGCATACAACCGGTTCCACTGGGAACATATATCCCTCACTTTAGCCATCCTATTAGGAATAGGAGTTGCTGCACGGGTGGGCAGAGGAACCAGTGGCATTGTCCATGGGACACAAAAGATGACCCAATTAGAAGCAGCAATAGAGCAAAAGTAAGATATTAGAAACCTCCTTCAGGGCTTTGCATGAAACTTTAACCTCTCTCTCTGAAGTTGTTTTACAGAACAGTTGAGGGTTGGACCTCCTCTTCATTAGAGAAGGGGGGCTTTGTGCTGCATTGAGGGAAGAATGTTGTTTTTATGCTGACTATACTGGAGTCGTAATAAAATCTATGAGTAAATTTAAAAGACACCTTGAAGAGCATCAACAAATGAGAGAGGGCCCAAAAGGGTGGCTTGAGTCTTGGTTCACAAAGTCCCCCTGGTTAACTACGTTTTTATCAACCCTGGCCGGTCCAATAATAATCCTCATATTATTGCTAACTATAAAACCCTGTTTGCTCAACCGTGTAATATCTTTTCTCCAGGCTCAAATTGGAGGAGTTAAACTTATGGTAATACCCCACTAGCAGACATTGAATGTGACACCCTCCAATGATCATTTGTATGATTAAAATTAGCCAGAAGAAGAAGTGGGGAATGAAATATTAATAAAATAGGTACTTGTCACATCTTGTTTTTCTGTATGCTTAACAGAACGCTGTTGAAATCTTGAGAAATGTTTGCAAAATTTGTTCCCAGAATGTTCTATTCCCAGCTGCCAAATTGCAGAATGTACTCCCTCTCCCAGTTGCATGCAAACCGCCCACTCGCCCTGACCCATCAATACAATTCCCTCCCTTCTCTCTCCAGGGAAAGTATATAAGCTCTACTTCAGCTATTCTCAGGGCTATCTGCTCTATTCAGGTGAGCTCTGAACCCCAGCATTCTGGACACCCAATAAACCCTTTGATGTTGCATGAGATAGCCTGTTGGTACTCTCCTCCTCTGAAGCTCGCACCACGTTTACTTGGATGATTGAATGTAGAAGAGAACATCCAGTCAAAAAGGGATAGTCTGTAGCATTAGGAAGATAGTCAGTAAGTTTAGGAAGAAGGGTGAGTATAAGATTTGGAACAAAAGTTTCTTAGCAATAGGATTTCGATTAGAGAGTGAATGTAAATGTCAGCACAAGTGAAGAGTCAGTCACAATGATGAAGTGGGGAAAATATGTAGGAAAGCATATATCAATAGAGACATTACAAAATCAGGCAAAGTATAAAGTGTGTGATAGGATTAGACATTTTGAACAGGGTTGAGTTTAAATATATAATCTTAGGAAGAAACAAATATGTAGTCACAAATAGGATTGACATTTGAGAGCATTGGGCAAATTTCAGGTGGATGAATATTTTGAGAATAATCTTGTGAATAGTTGATTATAAATCCACATACATGAACATGAATGAATTTAGGGAGTGAATATAAGACACATATATTTCATATTTTGAAAAATCTGGAGAGTGTATATATATATATATATATATATATATATATATATATATACACACATATATATATATACATATATATACATATACATAAAACAAACACACAGACAAAAAAGTAGCAATATATATGTCAATCAAAATTCATTATAAAATATATACCATCCACAGATCTAAAAATATTCATTTTACTGAACATGGATTTATGTATAATGCTGTTCAACTAGCAAGCTCACCCATAGGTTGAATATTCAGTTCCAACAGGGTTTAGTAGGAGTGATCTCTTCTAACAATTTGTATCTGCCAAGTCAGCCACCTCACAAGAATGTACGTGTGGTACCAGATAGGAATCTATATGTGCATATAAGAATACAGAGAAAGGGAGACATCAATTCACATATTTGTTAACCTTAAAGATACAAGGACAACTATTTCAACAAACAATTGACTAGATTTATAACTCCAACTCTGTATCATGCAAAAGGCAAGTCCATCTATACACCATGCCTACTCTGTACTGCTTGTATTTCTATTCTTTATGGGTTATTTTTCTCCATCATATTAGGATTAGTAGTCAGAGTCTGGTAGGGTATGAGTTAGAGTCAGGTATTCAGTCTTTTGAATTGAAAATAGGACACTGAATCCAATGTGTATGCAAATATATGCTACGGAAAAATCTTCCCACTCTCCTCCAGAACAATGCCTTGACATTACCTTCGCCCCAAGTAAGACACAATTAGAGGAGAAGAGTTAGAAAATCTGTGAATACATATCTAGAATGGAAAATGCTCCAGATTTCACATCTTTGGAGGTGGTAGAGGAGTTTCCAAAAGTAAGAGACAGGGTAAACACTCCACAAACATGGAGCTCTGCTGGCCAAAAGACTTTTTGAGAATCTGCCTCTGAGGTTGGGCACTTGAAATATATGTTGTTGTCAGGAGCTTTAGCTTTATTTGTAGTGAAACCATCAAAGCTGGATCTGCATCTATGTGACCTGGAGGAAATGGTTACTTATTTTCAAATAAAAATGAGGCAGCAGTGATGAATTCTCTTTTTGTAGGTAAACTTTGGCCACTGAGGGCTAAGGGTCTTCCCGTGTGGACTGTGAAACCAATGTCATCCTCAAATTTTCGTGGTGTTTCTTGCTGCTGCACTGGGAGTTTGGTATTTGCTTCATGAAATACAACTAGTTCAAATGGGACACAGTGCTGAAGGGAGTTCTGTCAGGTGTGGTTGGCAGGGTCTCCAGGAGAATGCACCAACCAGGGTTCTATCTCAAGTAGCTTGCCCCCTTGACAATAGCAACATGATACTGAACATTGCCCTGAAACCTCTCCATATAAAAATATGCCTTTACATATATGGGTGTGATGGTTGCACCATGTCAGTCACAGCCATTTGGAAGCCAATGGAAGATCCACATGGCCCCACCACAGATGTTTTATCACACATTTGCATAACACAGCTCTAGGCCCACTACTTACCAGGCCCCAACTTACTGGCATCTCTGTTCTACACCATTTTCATGAAACCCAGTCAATCAAGGCCCTGTCTGGTATACTCATGATCATCAACAGGACATCAAAGGTCCTCCAGTGCCAGCTGGTCATCGGAATTTCTAAAATTTCATGGTAATTATCTAGCATTTTTTCACAGATGCATTTGGAGGCAATGTTGGTTTCAATTCATTCAGGAACCATTAAATGGTGAGGAAGCTAATTTCAGGGAAATCTCTGGAGCACTCTCACAGGCAAGTCTACCCAAAGAGTGGCCAAAAAGTCACATGAAGCCAGGCCCATTGAGGTCTACAAAGCGAGGTCCAAGTGTGTTTTGAATCTCAATTATGCCTGCCAAGTCTTTCAGAATAAAATCATGTAATATCCTGGCTGTGATTCCCAGTGTTCTGTGGAAAGCCACTCTGGGCCTTGATCCCAGGTTCCCAATGGCAACTCTCATTCCTGGCCTCCTAAAATCCCCACACAATTCATGTCAATACTTCTCTGAGGTCAGTTCCAGAACTCAGTCTCTAAGGGGAATCACAGCAGAATTCATGCCCAGGTGGACCCAGTCATCTCTTCCAACTGCCACACAAATGACCACAATTATAACCAAAACACTCCTACATGGCCCTCATCTTCTACCATAAAGATACTCATCATAACATCTGGATGGAGGTTTTCATGAGAGGCACATCCCAAGACAGTGTCCAAAATAAGCTCCCTTGCCCCTCATTTGCCGAATGTCAGGGTGGCTTGGACACCCTTCCTGTGAACCAGGAGTGATCAAATAGGCCTGCCCTTAATACTGCTTCGCTTCTCCAATTTGAGGCTCTCTGACTGTGGGGTCTAGATTCTTTTTGTGAATTGGAGTCATAAGAAAAGCCAAGCCCCTCTGCAGAGATTTGAAGAACTCATTTCACCCAAAGAATCCCTATTCTGACATGATGGATTTCAGAAACCTAACAAAGGAAGGCAATATAATTCATGCACATTGATTGAACGTTTTTCCATTTTGGTTTAGATGCACATATGGGATCTTTCTTTACATCCATCAGGTGCTGAGAATCTAAGTCACAGCCTAAAACAGGGCAAAGGGCCTGAATCAGACACATCCTTTTCCAATGAAATTAAGCAAAGAGCCAGAGGTGATGCACATTCATTTCCATTTGAAAACTGTTTTCTTCAGGCTTAACAAAGGGGTTGCATGAGACAAAGACCTTCCTGATATTCAGGGCAACAGAACAATAGGTAAGCAAAAGGCCCAAAGAAGGGTATCTCCACTGAGACTTTCCTGGTCACACTGATATCTGAGTTTTCTGAGATGCTGGCCATTCCATTCAGGTATCCAGTACATGGCCATGTCAAAGACCTTGGATTTGGTACATATCTTGGACACATAACCATGAGCCTATTCTAGAGAGTGGCCAGAATTCAGGAAGAAAACAGGGACTTAGGAAGGTATTAGGTGTTGTCCGTGCATAAGGCAAGCCCCACTCCATTCATAAATTGGGCAGGATGAATGCTGGGAAGCTTTATACTAGACATGACACATCCATTGCTGCATTCTCTTTTCTCATGTCTACTACCACAGGCACAGTGGGATACACAGACATGGAAACACTCACCTCTTCAAATGACTTACCGGAAACAGTTCACTCCAAAACAAACAAACCGCCATTCCTACCTATTTTCAGAACATGAGACAAACCACAAACCCACACCCACTCCCAAAAAGGCACCTCCTTCCCCATAGGTGTATGACTAACCAGAGTGTCGTCTGACTGGTGCCCATACTCTGTTCTTCCGAAATGGCCTGTCCTCTCTCAGATCTGTTTTCCTTGGCCAACTCTGTAAAGTTGTAAGGAAAAAGTGGAGAGCCACTACCTGCTTTCACAGGAAAGCTCCCTATTCAGAGCTCTCCAGGCATTTGGTAATCCCACTTCAGTAGGTACCAAGAATGACTGACTCTATCTTTGGTAAATCCAAACAAGTGAGCCCACTGGGACTGGGCCTGGGACTGCCTCTGGGTGCCTGGCTCCTTGGATACAAAGTTCAGAGAGTTCCATCACCAAGGAAATGAGGTATGTCACATTGTTTGGAACTGAATGAGGTCACTGCCTTGGCAAATGTATATATTATGATGTTCAAAAACTGAAGAAATAATAATGTACCAGTGTCGAATACAAATGAATGACAAATTACATATCATGTCCCATAGGAGTCTACTTGCATTGATGTTAGACTGGGTCAGTTACTGTAGAATAATTAGGATTTGTATGCACAATTCACTGAAGTTAGTTTTAAGTACTAGGAAACAAATATGTATTGCAGGTGGATGAATATTTCTGATTATAATCTTGTGAAAAGTGGATTATAAATCCACATACATGAACATGAATGCATTTAGAGAGTGTATATTAGACACATATATTTCATATTTTGAAAAATTTGGAGAGTATATCTATATCTATATCTATATCTATATCCATATCTATATATATACACACACACACACACAAACACACACACACAACACTCACAGACATTAAAAAGTACCAATATAAATGCCAATCGAATTCATCAGTAAATATATATCATCCACAAATGCAAAAATATTTATTTTACTGAACATGAGTTAATGTATAATGTTGTTCTACTAGGACGCTCTCCTATAGGTTGAATTTTCATTTCCAACAGCATTTAGGAGGAGTGAACTCTTCTCACAATTTGTATCTGCCAAGGCAGCAACCTCACAAAAATGTACGTGTGATACCTGGTAGGATTCTATATATGCATATAAATATACATGTGTGAATAGGCTACAGAAAAGGGAAACAAGAATTCACATATTTGTTAAGTTTAAAAACACATGGAGAATATTTCAATTAAAATTTGACTAGATTTATAACTCCTACCTTATATAATGCAAATGTCAAGTCCAACAATACAACATGTCTCCCCTGAAGTGCTTGTATTTCTATTGTGTTGGGTTAATTTTCTCCATTATATTAGGATGAATAGTCTGAGTCTACTAGGTATGGGTTAGTGTCAGGGATTCAGTATTTCGAATGGAAAATTGGAAAATGAATCCAATGTGTATGTAAATATATGCTGCACAAATATCCTAGTGCTCTCATCCAGAACAATGCCTTGACATTACCTTCACCACAAGTAAGACACAATTAGAGGAGAAGAGTTACAAAATCAGTGAATACATATCTGGAATGGAAAATGCTCAGGAGTTCACAACCTTGGAGGTGGTAGAGCAGTTTCCAAAACTAAGGGACAGGGTAAACACTCCAAAAACATGGAGCTCTGCTGGCCTAAAAACTTTTTGAGAAACTGCCACTGAGTTTTGCACTTGAAATATATGTTGTTTTCAGGAGATTTGGCTTCCTTTGTAGTGAGATCATCAAAGCTGGGTCTGCATCTATGTGACCTGGAGGACATGGTTTCCTATTTCCAAAGAACTAGATGAAGCAGTGCTGAATCCTCTCTTTGAAGGTAAACTGAGGCCACTGGGGACTAAGTGTCTCCCCGTGTAGACTGTGAAGCCATTTGGTCCTCTTCCACTTTTTGTGGAGTTTTTGCTGCTGCACTGTGAGTTTGGTATTTGTTTCACGAAATACTAGGAGCTAAACTGGGACACAGTGCTGGAGGGAGTTCTGTCACGTGTGGTGGGTCAGGGTCTGCAAGAGAATGCACCAACTAGGCTCCTATCTCTCACAGCTTGCCCCATTGCCCCCTTGTCCATATCAACCTGATTCTTAATTTTCCTCTGAAAACTCTCCATATAACAATATGCCTTTGCATATAAGGGTCTGCTGGCTGCACCATGTCAGTTACAAGCCATTTGGAATGCAATGGTATGTCCACATGGCCCTACCACGGATGTTTTATCAAACACCTCCCCACCACTGCTCTAGACCCACTACTCAGCAGGCTCCAACTTACTGGCATCTCTGTTCTACACCATTTTCATGAAACTCAGTAAGTCAAGGCACTGTCTGGTATAATCATGATCAGCGACAGGACATCCAATGTTTCTCCAGTGCCACCTGGTCATAGGAATTTCAAAAATTTCATGGTATTTATCTAGCCATTTTTCAAGCATGAAGTTGGAGGCACTGTGGGTTTCAGTTCATTCAGCAAACATTAAATGGTGAGGAAGCTCATTTCAATGAAATCTCTGGAGAACTCTCACAGGCACGGCTTCCCAAAGAGTGGACAAACGGTCACATTAGGCCAGGCCCATTGAGGTCTACAATGTGAGGTCCATGTGTGTTTTGACTCTCAACTATGGCTGCCATTTCTTTAAGAATAAAATCATGTGATTTCCTTGCTGAGATTTCCAGTCCTCTGTGGAAATCCACCCGGGGCCTAGGTCTCAGTTTCCAAGAGCGACTTTCATGCGTGGCCTCTTAAAATCAAAACAAAATTCATGGCAATGCTTCTCTGAGTTCATTTCCAAAACCCAGTCTCTAAGGGGAATCACACCAGAGTTCAACCCCACGTGTACCCAGTCATTTTTTCCAATGCCACACAAATGACCAAAATCAAAACCAAAACACTCCCACATGGCCCTCATCTTATTCCATATAGTCAATCATCTTAACCTCTGGCAGGAGGTTTCCATGAGGGGCGCAGCCCAAGACAGTGTCCAAAATCAGCTCCTTTGTCCCTCATTTGTCTAAAGTCAGGGTAGCCTGGACACCGTTTCTGTGAACCAGGAGTGAACAAATAAGCCTGCCTTTAATACTTCTTTGTTTCTCCAATTTCAGGCCTACTGATTTTAGGTATCAATTCTTTAGGTGATTTAGAGTCATGCGAAAACACAAGCACCTCTGCAGGGCTTTGAAGAACTCATTTGACCCAAAGAATCCCTATTCTCATTTGATGGAGTGCAGGAACCTAACAGAGGAAGGCAAGAGACTTCATCCACAATGAATGATATTTTTTGCCATTTTGGTTTTGGAAGCTCACATGGGATCATTCTTAAGATCCATCAGGTGCTGAGAATCTAAGTCACAGCCACACACAGGTCCAAAGGCTGATAAAGACACATCTCTTTCCAAAGCAATTAAGCAAAGAGCCACAGGTGAGGCCCATTCATTTCCATTTGAAAACTGTTTTCTTCAGGCTTCACAAAGGGGTGGCCTGAGGCAAAGACCTTCCTGACATTCAGTGCAACACAACAATAAGTAAGCAAAAGGCCCAAAGCAGGGTTTCTGCACTGAGATTTTTTTGGTCACACTGATATCTGAGTTTTCTGAGATGCTCGCCATTCTCTTCAGGTATCCAGTACATGGCCATGTCACAGAGCTTGGCGGTGGTACATTTTTTGGACACAAATCCATGAGCCTATTCTGGAGAGTGGCCAGAATTCAGGAAGAAAACAACAACTTAGAAAGATAGCAGGTGTTGCACATCGATAAGACAAGCTGCAGTCCATTCATATATTCGGCAGGATGAATTATGGGAAGATTTATACTAGACAGGACACATCCATTAATGCATTCTCTTTTCTAATGTCTACAACAACAGACACAGTGGGATACACAGAAACAGAAACCCTCGCCGTGTCAAATGACTTACTAGAAACTGTCCACTCCAAACCAAACAAACCGCCTTTCCTATCTATTCTCAGAACATGAGACAAAACAACAAACCCACACGCACTCCCACAAAGGCACCTCCTTCCCCCAAGTAGGTCTGTGACTATCCGGAGTGTCCTCTGACTGGTGGGCCATACTATGTTCCCCCGAAATGGCCTGTCTTCTCTCAGACCTTCTTTCCTTGACCAACTCTGTGAAGATGTCAGGAAAAAGTGGTTAGCCACTACCTGTTTTCTCAGGAAAGGTCCATCTTCAGAGCTCTCCTGGCATTTGGCCATCCTCACATCATTAGGTACCAAGAAAACTGACTCTGTCCTTGGTAAATCCAAACAAGTGAGCCCACTGGGACTGGGACTGGGACTGCCTCTGGGTGCCTGGCTTCTTGGATACCAAGTTCAGAGAGTTCCATCACCAAGGAAATGAGGTATGTCACATTCTTTGGAACTGAATGAGGTCACTGCCTTGGCAACCACTTTGTCCTAACAGTTGCTTCCAAGGGTAACATAAGATGGAGGTTGCCCCTACTTCCTGTGACACTTTCATAAGGTAGAATGTATATCAACCATTTGCACCCGGGAACAGCTCTCCACTCAGGCCTGGTTTGGTCCATCTTCTCTACAATAAGAAGAGAGAGATTCAGATTCAGACACATCCCTTCATCCTGACCAGGTTGTTTGCCATGGAAGATGACTTTTGCTCTCTCAGGTGCTTCATACCTGCCTACAACTTCTCCAGGTATCATTTGTGCATGGACATTTGAGGTTCTCATCAAGTGGAAGGTCCCCAACTTTCCTGTATTGTAAGAACTACTCTGACAGCTCTTTTGTCCATTTTGGTTTGGGATGCACACATGGGATTTTTCTTTAGACCCATCATGTGCTGTGAATCTAAGCCACAGCCTCACATAGGGCTGAGAGGCTGATTCAGAAACATCCATTTCCAAAGCAATTAAGCAAAGAGGCACAGGTAATGACCATTCTTTTCCATTTGAAAACTATTTTCTGCAGGCTTCACAAAGTGTGGCCTGAGGCAAAGACCTTCCTGACATTCAGGGCAACAGAATAGGTAAGCAAAAGGCGCAAAGCAGGGTTTCTCCACTGAGACTTTCTTGGGCATACTGATATCTGAGTTTTCTGAGATACTCGCCATTCCCATCAGCTATCCAGTACATGGCCATGTCACAGAGATGGAGGTGGTACATATCTTGGACACAAAATCATGAGCGTATTCTGGAGAGTGTCCAGAATTCAGGAAGAAAACAGGAATTTAGAAAGATGGCAGGAGTTGCCCATCCATACGGCAACCTGCAGTCCATTCATTAATTGCACAGGATGAATGCTTTGAAGCTTTCTTGTAGACAGGACACATCCATTGATGCATTCTCTTTTCTAATGTCTGCAATCACGGACACAGTATGATATATAGACACAGAAACACTCACCTTGTCAAAGGACTTACTAGACACAGTCCACTCCAAAACAAACAAACCAGCTTTCCTAACTATTCTCAGAACATGAGACAAAACCACAAACTCACACTCACACCCAAAAAGTCACCTCCTTTCCCCAAGTAGGTCTGTGACTATCCGGAGTGTCCTCTGACTTGTGGGCCATACTATGTTCCCCCAAAATGGCGTGTCCTGTCTCCAATCTGGTCTCTTTGGCCAACTCTGTGAAGTTGTCTGGAGCCCATGGTGAGAAACTACCTGCTTTCTCTGGAAAGGCCAGTCTTCATAGTTTCCAGGTATTTGGCTGTCCTCACATCAGTAGGTACAAAGAAAGAGTGACTCTGTCTTGTTAAATCCAAACAAGTTAGCCCACTGGGACATGGAGTGGGTTTGACTCTGTGTGCCTGGTTTCCTGGATCCCAAGATCACAGACTTTCATTACCAAAACTGTAAGGTGATGTCACTTTCTTCAAGATCTGAATGAAGTCACTGCCTTGGAAACCACTTTGTTTTAACAGTTGCTTACATGGTTCCCAAAAGATGGAGGCTGCCTCTACTTGCTGTGACTCATTCATATGTTAGAATGGTATATCAACCATAGGCACCGGGGAACAGCTCTCCACACAGGCATGGTTTGGTCCATCTTCTCTACATTAGGAAGAGAGAGGCTAATTCAGACACATCCCATCAACCTGACCAGGTTGTTTGCCATGGAAGATGACTTTTGCTCTCTCATGTCCTTCATAGCTGCCTACATCTTCTCCAAGGATCATTTCAGCATGGACCTTTTAGGTTTTCAGCAGCTGGAAGATCGCCTATATTCCTGTATTGTAAGACCAACTCTGTCCCTGCTCTTCTGTAAAATTAGATTGAGGGAAAAGTGTATGGTTAGGGTTAATAACATGTTCAATTTGGGTTAGGAATCATTCTCTGGAATGAATATTTGTATTAGGAACCTGTGATATTTATAAGAATATATAGGTGAAATATAAGTGTGAAAACAGAAATCTAGGTAAGTTTTGAAGCCCAGAAGGGCATTGGGTTCTTGATTGGGATACTTAGCATTGATTTATGTCCTGCACAGTTGTCTCAGTTAAATCAATATACTATGGCATAGGACCTTCTAATTTGGATGATTGAATGTGGAAGAGAACATCCAGTCAAAAAGGGATATTCAGTAGGATTAGGAAAATAGTCGGTAGGTTTAGATAAAAGAGTGAGTATAGGATTTGGACCAAAAGTTCTTTAGCAATAGGGTTTCAGGTAGAGAGTGAATGTAAATGTCAGCACATGTGAAGAGTCAGTCACAATGATGAACTGGGTAAAATATGTAGGAAAGCAATATTTTGAAGACGTATAAATTAATTGGGGGTACAAATAGGTGTACCTTGTGCCTATGAATATAGAGATAATGCATGAATAGACCATACTGTGAATAAATAATATAACTGGTTCAAACTTTAAATAATGGATTGAATTGATTTCTGAAAATATACAGGAAACCTAATATTGATATACAATCATCCATTCCAAACAGTTATGCTTCTAATGGTGATATTAGATTTATGGTTTATCATAAAAAGTGTGTGAGTTTTGCTTCAAAACTGATTATGAAATTAAAAAAAATGTGTTTGCAGAGAAGTCTCATGAAAAGACCAGTCAAGAAACCGGGAGGAATACATGTGTTCTGAAGCAGGAAATGATTAAAAGTGAAAAAATACCTATAAAGTTGTGAACTTGTGGATGAAATATATATCCTATGATGTGCAAAAACTGCAGAAATATTAATGTAGCAGTGTTGAATATAAATGAACGTCAAAATACACATCATGTCCCATAGGAATCTACTTGCATTGATGTTAAACTGGGTCAGATACTGTAGAATTATTAGGATTTGTATGCACCATTCACAGAAGTGAGTTGTCAGTACAAGGAAACAAATATGTATTTCATGTGGATGAATATTTCCAATAATAATCTTGAGAAAAGTTGATTATATTTCCTCATGCATACATGAAAGAATGTATGAATGTAGAGAGTGTATATAAGACACATATATTTCATGTTTTGATAAATCAGGAGAGTATATATATATATATATATATATATATATATATATATATATATATATATATACCAAAAAAACACACAGAGAAACATAAAAAAGTAGCAATATATGCCAAATGAAATTTATAATGAAATATATAACATCTACTGATGCAAAAATATATACTTTACTGAACATGGAATTATGTATAATGTTGTTGTACTAGGAAGCTCACCCATAGGTTGAATTTTTAGTTCCAACAGCGTTTAAGAGGGGTAGTCTCTTCACACAATTTATATCTGCCGAGTCAGCAACCTCACAAAAATGTACGTGTGATACCAGGTAGGATTCAATATGTACATATAAAAATACATGTGCTGTATAGGATACAGAGAAAGGGAGGCAGGGATTCACATATTTGTTAATTTTAAAAACACATGAAAAACTATTCCAAATAAAAATTCACTAGATTTATAACACCTACCATTTATTATGCAAAAGAAAAGTTCAAAAATACACCATGCCTCCTCTGACCTGCTTGTATTTCTGTTCTATTTGGGTTATTTTTCTCCATCATATTAGGATTAGTAGTCAGAGTCTAGTAGGGTATGTGTTAGTGTCAGGGATTCAGTATTTTGAATGGAAAATAGGAAAAAGAATCCAATGTCTATCAAATATGTGCTACACAAAATATTTTCCCTCTCTCATCCAGAACAATGCCTTGACATTACCTTCGCCCCAAGTAAGACACAATTAGTGGAGAAGAGTTATAAAATCTGTGAATATATAACTGGAATGGAAAATGCTCAGGAGTTCACAACCTTGGATGTGGTAGAGAAGTTTCCATAAGTAAGGGACAGGTTAAAAACTCCACAAACATGGAGCTCTGCTGGCCTAAAGGACTTCTTGATAAACTGCCTCTGAGGTTGGGCACTTGAAATATATGTTGTTTTCAGGAGCTTTAGCTTCCTTTGTCGTGAGACCATCAAAGCTGGGTCTGATTCTATGTGACCTGGAGGACATGGTTTCTTATTTTCTAATGAACATGAGGCAGCAGTGGTGAATTCTCTCTTTTAAGTAAAATGTGACCAGTGCGTGCTAAGTCTCTCCCCATCTGGGCTGTGAAGCCATTTGGTCATCCTCCACTTTTTCATGGTTTTTCTTTCTCCTGCATTGGGAGTTTGGTATTTGCTTCACGAAATACAAGGAGTTCAAAAGGGACACAGTGCTGGATGGAGTTCTGCCACATGTGGTGGGCCAGGGTCTGCAGGAGAATGCACCAACCAGGCTTCTATCCCACATATCATTTTCCCTTGTCTATTGCAACCTGATTCTTAACATTGCCATGAAACCTCTCCATATAACAAGACGCCCTTACATATTAGTGTCTGCTGACCTCACCATGTCTGTCACAAGCCATTTGGAAGCCAATGGCAAATCCATATGGCCACATCAGAGATGTATTATGACACACATACACACCACTGCTCTAGGCACACTACTCAGCAGGCACCAACTTACTGGCATGTCTGTTCTAGATCATTTTCATGAAACACAGTCAATCAAGGCACTGTCTAGTATACTCATGATAAACAACAGGACATCCAAAGGTTCTCCAGAGACATGTTGTATAGTTGGACTTGACATTTGCATTATATAAGGTAGGAGTTATAAATCTAGTCAAATTTTAATTGAAATATTCTCCATGTGTTTTTAAACTTAACAAATATGTGAATTTCCCTTTTCTGTAGCCTATTCACACATGTATATTTATATGCATATATAGAATCCTACCAGGTATCACACGTACATTTTTGTGAGGTGGCTGCCTTGGCAGATACAAATTGTGAGAAGAGTTCACTCCTCCTAAATGCTGTTGGAAATGAAAATTCAACCTATAGGAGAGCGTCCTAGTAGAACAACATTATACATTAACTCATGTTCAGTAAAATAAATATTTTTGCATTTGTGGATGATACATATTTACTGATGAATTTCGATTGGCATTCATATTGGTATTTTTAATGTCTGTGAGTTGTGTGTGTGTGTGTGTGTGTGTGTGTATAGATATAGATATAGATATAGATATACTCTCCAAATTTTTCAAAATATGAAATATATGCGTCTAATATACACTCTCTAAATTCATTCATGTTCATGTATGTGGATTTATAATCCACTTTTCACAAGATTATAATCAGAAATATTCATCCACCTGAAATACATATTTGTTTCCTGAAAACTAACTTCAGTGAATGGTGCATACATATCCTAATTATTCTACACTAACTGACCCAGTCTAACATCAATGCAAGTAGACTCCTATGGGACATGATCTGTAATTTGTCATTCATTTGTATTCGACACTGGTACATTATTGTTTCTTCAGTTTTTGCACATCACAGGATATACATTTCATCCACAAGTTCACAAATTAATAAGCATTTGTTTCAACTTTCACCACTTCTTGCTTCAGAACACATGTATTGTCAGGGTTTCTTGACTGGTCTTTTCATGAGAGACTTCTTTCCAAACACATTATTTTGAATTTCCATAATCATTTTGAAGCAAAACTCACCCACTCTTCATGATAAACCAAAACACAAATATTTCCATTACATATATACCTGGTTGGAATGAATGATTGTATATCAATATACGATTTCCTTTAATTTTTCAGATATCAGTTCAATTCATTATTTAAAGTTCAAAAAAGTTATATTAGTTATTCACAGTATGGTCTATTCATGCTTTTACTCTATGATCCTAGAAACAGGGTACACCTCTTTGTACCCCTGATTCTCATTTTACATCTTCAATATATTGCTCCCAGAAATGGTGAAAGAAATACTCATGTCATCTCATTATCACAGTAATATTCTGGACAAAAAAATGGAAAGGTCACACTTATGATTGTACCAAAGCCTAAATGGAAAGTGAACATGGATTTCTAAAAACATCCATGTCCAGGTTGCCTAATGCTGTCAATTGTCAATCCTATTGGTGACTACATATTTGTTTTTTTCCTAATTTATATATTCAAACTCAACCCTGTTGAAAATGTCTAATTCTATCACTCACTTTATACTTTGCCTGATTTCGTAATGTTTCTATTGATATCTGCTTTTCTACATATTTTCCCCAGTTCAACATAGTGACTGACTCTTCATATGTGCTGACATTTACATTCACTCAACAACCGAAAGTCTATTGCTAAAGAACTTTTGGTCCAAATCCTATACTCACTCTTCTTCCTAAACCTACAGACTATCTTCCTAATCCTACTGAATATCCCTTTTTGACTGGATGTTCTCTTCTAAATTCAATCATCCAATGTACAAGGTCCTATGCCATTGTATATCGAATTATCTGAGGCATCTTTGCAGAACATCATTCAAAGCTAAGTATCCCAATCCAGGGCAAAACCCTTCTGGGCTTCAAATCATACCTAGATTTCTGTTTTCCTACTTATATTTCACCTCTATATTCTTGTAAATATTGCAGGTTCCCAATACCATTATTCATCACACAGAATCATTCGTAACCCAAATCAAACCAGTTTTTAACCAGAAGTATACACTGTTCCCTCAATCATTATACAGAAGAGCAGGGACAGAGTGGTTCTTACAATACAGGAAAGTTGGGGACCTTCCACCTGATGAGAACCTCAAATGTCCATGCACAAATGATACCTGGAGAAGTTGAAGGCAGGTATGAAGCACCTGAGAGAGCAAAAGTCATCTTCCATGGCAAACAACCTGGTCAGGATGAAGGGATGTGTCTGAATCTGAATCTCTTTCTTCTTTTTGCAGAGAAGATGGACCAAACCAGGCCTGAGTGGAGAGCTGTTCCCGGGTGCCAATGGTGATATACATTCTACCTTATGAAAGTGTCACAGGAAGCGTGGGCAACCTCCATTTTATGTTACCCTTTGAAGCAACTGTTAGGACAAAGTGGTTGCTAAGGCAGTGACCTCATTCAGTTCCAAAGAATGTGACATACCTCATTTCCTTGGTGATGGAACTCTCTGAACTTGGTATCCAAGAAGCCAGGCACCCAGAGGCAGTCCCAGTCCCAGTCCCAGTGGGCTCACTTGTTTGGATTTACCAAGGACAGAGTCAGTTTTCTTGGTACCTAATGATGTGAGGATGGCCAAATACCAGGAGAGCTCTGAAGATGGACCTTTCCTGAGAAAACAGGTAGTGGCTAACCACTTTTTCCTGACATCTTCACAGAGTTGGTCAAGGAAACAAGATCTGAGAGAAGGCAGGCCATTTCGGGGGAACATACTATGGCCCACCAGTCAGAGGACACTCCGGATAGTCACAGACCTACTTGGGGGAAGGAGGTGCCTTTGTGGGAGTGGGTGTGGGTTTGTTGTTTTGTCTCATGTTCTGAGAATAGATAGGAAAGGCGGTTTGTTTGGTTTGGAGTGGACAGTTTCTAGTAAGTCATTTGACATGGCGAGTGTTTCTGTTTCTGTGTATCCCACTGTGTCCGTTGTTGTAGACATTAGAAAAGAGAATGCATTAATGGATGTGTCCTGTCTAGTATAAATCATCCCATAATTCATCCTGCCCAATATATGAATGGACTGCAGCTTGTCTTATCGATGTGCAACACCTGCTATCTTTCTAAGTTGTTGTTTTCTTCCTGAATTCTGGCCACTCTCTGAAATAGGCTCATGGATTTGTGTCCAAAATATGTACCACCTCCAAGCTCTGTGACATGGCCATGTCCTGGATAGCTGAAGAGAATGGCGAGCATCTCAGAAAACCCAGATATCATTGTGACCAGGAAAGTCTCAGTGCAGAAACCCTGCTTTGGGCCTTTGCTTACTTATTGTTGTGTTGCACTGAATGTCAGGAAGGTCTTTGCCTCAGGCCACCCCTTTGTGAAGCCTGAAGAAAACAGTTTTCAAATGGAAATGAATGGGCCTCTCCTGTGGCTCTTTGCTTAATTGCTTTGGAAAGACATGTGTCTTTATCAGCCTCTTGGTCCTGTGTGTGGCTGTGACTTAGATTCTCAGCACCTGATGGATCTTAAGAATGATCCCATGTGGCTTCCAAAACCAGAATGGCAAAAAATATCATTCATTGTGGATGAAGTCTTTTGCCTTCCTCTGTTAGGTTCCTGCACTCCATTAAATGACAATAGGGATTCTTTGGGTAAAATGAGTTCTTCAAAGCCCTGCAGAGGTGCTTGTGTTTTCGCATGACTCTAAATCACCTAAAGAATCGATACCTAAAATCAGTAGGCCTCAAATTGGAGAAACACAGAAGTATTAACGGCAGGCTTATTTGTTCACTCCTGGTTCACAGAAACGGTGTCCAGGCTACCCTGACTTTAGACAAATGAGGGGCAAACGAGCTGATTTTGGACACTGTCTTGGGCTGCGCCCCTCATGGAAACCTCCAGCCAGAGGTTAAGATGATTGACTATGTGAAATAAGATGAGGGCCATGTGGGAGTGTTTTGGTTTTAATTTTGGTCATTTGTGTGGCATTGGAAAAAATGACTGGGTCCACGTGGGGTTGAACTCTGGTGTGATTCCCCTTAGAGACTGGGTTTTGGAACTGAACTCAGAGAAGCATTGCCATGAATTTTGTTGGGATTTTAAGAGGCCACGGATGAAAGTCGCTCTTGGAAACTGAGACCTAGGCCCCGGGTGGATTTCCACAGAGGCCTGGGAATCTCAGCAAGGATATCACATGATTTTATTCTTAAAGAAATGGCAGCCATAGTTGAGAGTCAAAACACACATGGACCTCACATTGTAGACCTCAATGGGCCTGGCCTAATGTGAACTTTTGTCCACTCTTTGGGAAGCCATGCCTGTGAGAGTTCTTCAGAGATTTCATTGAAATGAGCTTCCTCACCATTTAATGTTTGCTGAATGAACTGAAACCCACAGTGCCACCAACTTCATGCTTGAAAAATGGCTAGATAAATACCATGAAATTTTTGAAATTCCTATGACCAGGTGGCACTGGAGAAACATTGGATGTCCTGTTGCTGATCATGAGTATACCAGACAGTGCCTTGATTTACTGAGTTTCATGAAAATGTTGTAGAACAGAGATGCCAGTAAGTTGGAGCCTGCTGAGTAGTGGGTCTAGAGCAATGGTGGGGAGGTGTTTGATAAAACATCCGTGGTTGGGCCATGTTTATCTACCATTGGATTCCAAATGGCTTGTAACTGACATGGTGCAGCCAGCAGACCCTTATATGTAAAGGCATCTTGTTATATGGAGAGTTTTAAGAGGAAAATTAAGAATCAGGTTGATATGGACAAGGGGGCAATGGGGCAAGCTGTGAGAGATAGGAGCCTAGTTGGTGCATTCTCTTGCAGACCCTGACCCACCACACGTGACAGAACTCCCTCCAGCACTGTGTTCCAGTTTAGCTCCTAGTATTTCGTGAAACAAATACCAAACTCACAGTGCAGCAGCAAAAACACTACAAAAAGTGGAGGAGGACCAAATGGCTTCACAGTCCACACGGGGAGACACTTAGTCCCCAGTGGCCTCAGTTTACCTACAAAGAGAGGATCCAGCACTGCTTCATCTTGTTCATTGGAAAATAAGAAACCATGTCCTCCAGGTCACATAGATGCAGACCCAGCTTTGATGGTCTCACTACAGAGGAAGCCAAATCTCCTGAAAACAACATATATTTCAAGTGTGGAAGCTCAGAGGCAGTTTCTCAAAAAGTTTTTAGGCCAGCAGAGCTCCATGTTTGTGGAGGGTTTACTCTGTCCCTTAGTTTTGGAAACTCCTCTACCACCTCCAAGGTTGTGAACTCCTGAGCATTTTCCATTCCAGATATGTATTCACTGATTTTGTAACTCTTCTCCTCTAATTGTGTCTTACTTGGGGTGAAGGTAATGTCAAGGCTTTGTTCTGGATGAGAGCGGGAGGATATTTGTGCAGCATATATTTACATACACATTGGATTCATTTTCCAATTTTCCATTCGAAATACTGAATCCCTGACACTAACCCATACCTAGTAGACTCAGACTATTCATCCTAATATAATGGAGAAAATTAACCCAACACATTAGAAATACAAGTACTTCAGAGGAGACATGTTGTATAGTTGGACTTGACATTTGCATTATATAAGGTAGGAGTTATAAATCTAGTCAAGTTTTAATTGAAATATTCTCCATGTGTTTTTAAACTTAACAAATATGTGAATTCTTGTTTCCCTTTTCTGTAGCCTATTCACACATGTATATTTATATGCATATATAGAATCCTACCAGGTATCACACGTACATTTTTGTGAGGTGGCTGTCTTGGCAGATACAAATTGTGAGAAGAGTTCACTCCTCCTAAATGCTGTTGGAAATGAAAATTCAACCTATAGGAGAGAGTCCTAGTAGAACAACATTATACATTAACTCATGTTCAGTAAAATAAATATTTTTGCATTTGTGGATGATACATATTTACTGATGAATTTCGATTGGCATTTATATTGGTATTTTTAATGTCTGTGAGTGTTTGTGTTTGTGTGTGTGTGTGTGTGTGTGTGTGTGTATAGATATAGATATAGATATAGATATACTCTCCAAATTTTTCAAAATATGAAATATATGCGTCTAATATACACTCTCTAAATTCATTCATGTTCATGTATGTGGATTTATAATCCACTTTTCACAAGATTATAATCAGAAATATTCATCCACCTGAAATACATATTTGTTTCCTAGTACTGAAAACTAACTTCAGTGAATGGTGCATACAAATCCTAATTATTCTACAGTAACTGACCCAGTCTAACATCAATGCAAGTAGACTCCTATGGGACATGATCTGTAATTTGTCATTCATTTGTATTCGACACTGGTACATTATTGTTTCTTCAGTTTTTGCACATCACAGGATATACATTTCATCCACAAGTTCACAAATTAATAAGCATTTGTTTCAACTTTCACCACTTCTTGCTTCAGAACACATGTATTGTCAGGGTTTCTTGACTGGTTTTTTCATGAGACTTCTTTCCAAACACATTATTTTGAATTTCCAT
This sequence comes from Callospermophilus lateralis, assembly GCF_048772815.1. Lineage (NCBI taxonomy): Eukaryota > Metazoa > Chordata > Mammalia > Rodentia > Sciuridae > Callospermophilus > Callospermophilus lateralis. The sequence goes on along the minus strand of NW_027513534.1, from coordinate 1,237,062 downwards.
AATCATTTTGAGGCAAAACTCACACACTCTTCATGATAAACCTAAACACAAATATTTCCATTACATATATACCTGGTTGGAATGAATGATTGTATATCAATATACGATTTCCTTTAATTTTTCAGATATCAGTTCAATTCATTATTTAAAGTTCAAAAAAGTTATATTAGTTATTCACAGTATGGTCTATTCATGCTTTTTCTCTATGTTCCTAGAAACAGGGTAAACCTCTTTGTACCCCTGATTCTCATTTTACATCTTCAATATATTACTCCCAGAAATGGTGAAAGAAATACTCATGTCACCTCATTATCACAGTAATATTCTGGACAAAAAATGGAAAGGTCACATTTATGATTGTACCAAAGCCTAAATGGAAAGTGAACATGGATTTCTAAAAAAATCCATGTCCAGGTTGCCTAATGCTGTCAATTGTCAATCCTATTGGTGACTACATATTTGTTTTTTTCCTAATTTATATATTCAAACTCAACCCTGTTGAAAATGTCTAATTCTATCACTCACTTTATACTTTGCCTGATTTCGTAATGTTTCTATTGATATCTGCTTTTCTACATATTTTCCCCAGTTCAACATAGTGACTGACTCTTCATATGTGCTGACATTTACATTCACTCAACAACCGAAAGTCTATTGCTAAAGAACTTTTGGTCCAAATCCTATACTCACTCTTCTTCCTAAACCTACAGACTATCTTCCTAATCCTACTGAATATCCCTTTTTGACTGGATGTTCTCTTCTAAATTCAATCATCCAATGTACAAGGTCCTATGCCATTGTATATCGAATTATCTGAGGCATCTTTGCAGAACATCATTCAAAGCTAAGTATCCCAATCCAGGGCAAAACCCTTCTGGGCTTCAAATCATACCTAGATTTCTGTTTTCCTACTTATATTTCACCTCTATATTCTTGTAAATATTGCAGGTTCCCAATACCATTATTCATCACACAGAATCACTCGTAAAACAAATCAAACATGTTTTTAACCCCAAGTATACACTGTTCCCTCAATCATTTTACAGAAGAGCAGGGACAGAGTGGTTCTTACAATACAGGAAAGTTGGGGACCTTCCACCTGATGAGAACCTCAAATGTCCATGCACAAATGATACCTGGAGAAGTTGTAGGCAGGTATAAAGCACCTGAGAGAGCAAAAGTCATCTTCCATGGCAAACAACCTGGCCAGGATGAAGGGATGTGTCTGAATCTGAATCTCTCTCTTCTTATTGTAGAGAAGATGGACCAAACCAGGCCTGAGTGGAGAGCTATTCCCGGGTGAAAATGGTGATATACATTCTACCTTATGAAAGTGTCACAGGAAGCGGGGGCAACCTCCATTTTATGTTACCCTTTGAAGCAACTGTTAGGACAAAGTGGTTGCCAAGGCAGTGACCTCATTCAGTTCCAAAGAATGTGACATACCTCATTTCCTTGGTGATGGAACTCTCTGAACTTGGTATCCAAGAAGCCAGGCACCCAGAGGCAGTCCCAGTCCCAGTCCCAGTGGGCTCACTTGTTTGGATTTACCAAGGACAGAGTCAGTTTTCTTGGTAAATAATGATGTGAGGATGGCCAAATGCCAGGAGAGCTCTGAAGATGGACCTTTCCTGAGAAAACAGGTAGTGGCTAACCACTTTTTCCTGACATCTTCACAGAGTTGGTCAAGAAAACAAGATCTGAGAGAAGACAGGCCATTTCGGGGGAACATAGTATGGCCCACCAGTCAGAGGACACTCCGGATAGTCACAGACGTACTTGGGGGAAGGAGGTGCCTTTGTGGGAGTGGGTGTGGGTTTGTTGTTTTGTCTCATGTTCTGAGAATAGATAGGAAAGGCGGTTTGTTTGGTTTGGAGTGGACAGTTTCTAGTAAGTCATTTCACACGGCGAGTGTTTCTGTTTCTGTGTATCCCACTGTGTCCGTTGTTGTAGACATTAGAAAAGAGAATGCATTAATGGATGAGTCCTGTCTAGTATAAATCATAACAAAATTCATCCTGCCCAATATATGAATGGACTGCAGCTTGTCTTATCGATGTGCAACACCTGCTATCTTTCTAAGTTGTTGTTTTCTTCCTGAATTCTGGCCACTCTCCAGAATAGGCTCATGGATTTGTGTCCAAAATATGTACCACCTCCAAGCTCTGTGACATGGCCATGTAAAGGATAGTTGAAGAGAATGGCCAGCATCTCAGAAAACTCAGATATCAGTGTGACCAGTAAAGTCTCAGTGCAGAAACACGGCCTTGGGCTTTTTGCTTACTTATTGTTGTGTTGCACTGAATGTCAGGAAGGTCTTTGCATCAGGCCACCCCTTTGTGAAGCCTGAAGAAAACAGTTTTCAAATGGAAATGAATGGGCCTCACCTGTGGCTCTTTGCTTAATTGCTTTGAAAAGGGATGTGTCTTTATCAGCCTCTTGGGCCTGTGTGTGGCTGTGACTTAGATTCTCAGCACCTGATGGATCTTAAGAATGATCCCATGTGAGCTTCCAAAACCAAAATGGCAAAAAATTTCATTCATTGTGGATGAAGTCTCTTGCCTTCCTCTGTTAGGTTCCTGCACTCCATCAAATGACAATAGGGATTCTTTGGGTCAAATGAGTTCTTCAAAGCCCTGCAGAGGTGCTTGTGTTTTCGCATGACTCTAAATCACCTAAAGAATCGATATCTAAAATCAGTAGGCCTCAAATTGGAGAAACAAAGAAGTATTAACGGCAGGCTTATTTGTTCGCTCCTGTTTCAGAGAAATGGTGTCCAGGCTACCCTGACTTTAGGCAAATGAGGGGCAAACGAGCTGATTTTGGACACTGTCTTGGGCTGCGCCCCTCATGGAAACCTCCAGCCAGAGGTTAAGATGATTGACTATATGGAATAAGATGAAGGCCATGTGGGAGTGTTTTGGTTTTAATTTTGGTCATTTGTGTTGCATTGGAAAAAATGACTGGGTCCACGTGAGCTTGAACTCTGGTGTGATTCCCCTTAGAGACTGGGTTTTGGAACTGAACTCAGAGAAGCATTGCCATGAATTTTGTTGGGATTTTAAGAGGCCACGGATGAAAGTCGCTCTTGGAAACTGAGACCTAGGCCCCGGGTGGATTTCCACAGAGGCCTGGGAATCTCAGCAAGGATATCACATGATTTTATTCTTAAAGAAATGGCAGCCATAGTTGAGAGTCAAAACACACATGGACCTCACATTGTAGACCTCAATGGGCCTGGCCTAATGTGACCTTTTCTCCACTCTTTGGGAAGCCGTGCCTGTGAGAGTTCTCCAGAGATTTCATTGAAATGAGCTTCCTCACCATTTAATGTTTGCTGAATGAACTGAAATCCACAGTGCCTCCAACTTCATGCTTGAAAAATGGCTAGATAAATACCATGAAATTTTTGAAATTCCTATGACCAGGTGGCACTGGAGAAACATTGGATGTCCTGTTGCTGATCATGAGTATACCGGACAATGCCTTGATTTACTGAGTTTCATGAAAATGGTGTAGAACAGAGATGCCAGAAATTTGGAGCCTGCTGAGTAGTGGGTCTAGAGCAGTGGTGGGGAGGTGTTTGATAAAACATCCGTGGTAGGGCCATGTGGATCTACCATTGGATTCCAAATGGCTTGTAACTGACATGGTGCAGCCAACAGACCCTTATATGTAAAGGCATCTTGTTATATGGAGAGGTTTCAGAGGAAAATTAAGAATCAGGTTGATATGGACAAGGGGGCAATGGGGCAAGCTGTGAGAGATAGGAGCCTAGTTGGTGCATTCTCTTGCAGACCCTGACCCACCACACGTGACAGAACTCCCTCCAGCACTGTGTCCCAGTTTAGCTCCTAGTATTTCGTGAAACAAATACCAAACTCACAGTGCAGCAGCAAAAACACCACAAAAAGTGGAGGAGGACCAAATGGCTTCACAGTCCACACGGGGAGACACTTAGTCCCCAGTGGCCTCAGTTTACCTACAAAGAGAGGATTCAGCACTGCTTCATCTTGTTCATTGGAAAATAAGAAACCATGTCCTCCAGGTCACATAGATGCAGACCCAGCTTTGATGGTCTCACTACAGAGGAAGCCAAATCTCCTGAAAACAACATATATTTCAAGTGTGGAAGCTCAGAGGCAGTTTCTCAAAAAGTTTTTAGGCCAGCAGAGCTCCATGTTTGTGGAGTGTTTACCCTGTCCCTTAGTTTTGGAAACTCCTCTACCACCTCCAAGGTTGTGAACTCCTGAGCATTTTCCATTCCAGATATGTATTCACTGATTTTGTAACTCTTCTCCTCTAATTGTGTCTTACTTGGGGTGAAGGTAATGTCAAGGCATTGTTCTGGATGAGAGCGGGAGGATATTTGTGCAGCATATATTTACATACACATTGGATTCATTTTCCAATTTTCCATTCGAAATACTGAATCCCTGACACTAACCCATACCTAGTAGACTCAGACTATTCATCCTAATATAATGGAGAAAATTAACCCAACACATTAGAAATACAAGTACTTCAGAGGAGACATGTTGTATAGTTGGACTTGACATTTGCATTATATAAGGTAGGAGTTATTAATCTAGTCAAATTTATTTGAAATATTCTCCATGTGTTTTAAACTTAACAAATATGTGAATTCTTGTTTCCTTTTTCTGTAGTCTCTTCACACACGTATATTTATATGCATATATAGAATCCTACCAGGTATCACACGTACATTTTTGTGAGGTGGCTGTCTTGGCAGATACAAATTGTGAGAAGAGTTCACTCCTCCTAAATGCTGTTGGAAATGAAAATTCAACTTATAGGAGAGCGTCCTAGTAGAACAACATTATACATTAACTCATGTTCAGTAAAATAAATATTTTTGCATTTGTGGATGATACATATTTACTGATGAATTTCGATTGGCATTTATATTGGTACTTTTTAATGTCTGTGAGTTGTGTGTGTGTGTGTGTGTGTGTGTATAGATATAGATATAGATATAGATATACTCTCCAAATTTTTCAAAATATGAAATATATGTGTCTAATATACACTCTCTAAATTCATTCATGTTCATGTATGTGGATTTATAATCCACTTTTCACAAGATTATAATCAGAAATATTAATCCACCTGAAATACATATTTGTTTCCTAGTACTGAAAACAAACTTCAGGGAATGGTGCATACAAATCCTAATTATTCTACAGTAACTGACCCAGTATAACATCAATGCAAGTAGACTCCTATGGGACATGATATGTAATTTGTCATTCATTTGTATTCGACACTGGTACATTATTGTTTCTTCAGTTTTTGCACATCACAGGATATACATTTCATCCACAAGTTCACAAATTAATAAGCATTTGTTTCAACTTTCACCACTTCTTGCTTCAGAACACATGTATTGTCAGGGTTTCTTGACTGGTCTTTTCGTGAGACTTCTTTCCAAACACATTATTTTGAATTTCCATAATCATTTTGAAGCAAAACTCACACACTCTTCATGATAAACCAAAACACAAATATTTCCATTACATATATACCTGGTTGGAATGAATGATTGTATATCAATATACGATTTCCTTTAATTTTTCAGATATCAGTTCAATTCATTATTTAAAGTTCAAAAAAGTTATATTATTTATTGACTCTATTGTCTATTCATGCTTTTACTCTATGTTCCTAGAAACAGGGTACACCTCTTTGTACCCCCGATTCTCATTTTACATCTTCAATATATTGCTCCCAGAAATGGTGAAAGAAATACTCATGTCACCTCATTATCACAGTAATATTATGGACAAAAAATGGAAAGGTCACACTTATGATTGTACCAAAGCCTAAATGGAAAGTGAACATGGATTTCTAAAAACATCCATGTCCAGGTTGCCTAATGCTGTCAATTGTCAATCCTATTGGTGACTACATATTTGTTTTTTTCCTAATTTATATATTCAAACTCAACCCTGTTGAAAATGTCTAATTCTATCACTCACTTTATACTTTGCCTGATTTCGTAATGTTTCTATTGATATCTGCTTTTCTACATATTTTCCCCAGTTCAACATAGTGACTGACTCTTCATATGTGCTGACATTTACATTCACTCAACAACCGAAAGTCTATTGCTAAAGAACTTTTGGTCCAAATCCTATACTCACTCTTCTTCCTAAACCTACCGACTATCTTCCTAATCCTACTGAATATCCCTTTTTGACTGGATGTTCTCTTCTAAATTCATCATCCAATGTACAAGGTCTTATGCCATTGTATATCGAATTATCTGAGGCATCTTTGCAGAACATCATTCAAAGCTAAGTATCCCAATCAAGGGCAAAACCCTTCTGGGCTTCGAATCATACCTAGATTTCTGTTTTCCTACTTATATTTCACCTCTATATTCTTGTAAATATTGCAGGTTCCCAATACCATTATTCATCACACAGAATCACTCGTAATCCAAATCAAACCTGTTTTTAACCCCAAGTACACACTGTTCCCTCAATCATTTTACAGAAGAGCAGGGACAGAGTGGTTCTTACAATACAGGAAAGTTGGGGACCTTCCATCTGATGAGAACCTCAAATGTCCATGCACAAATGATACCTGGAGAAGTTGTAGGCAGGTATGAAGCACCTGAGAGAGCAAAAGTCATCTTCCATGGCAAACAACCTGGTCAGGATGAAGGGATGTGTCTGAATCTGCCTCTCTCTCTTCTTATTGTACAGAAGATGGACCAAACCAGGGCTGAGTGGAGAGCTGTTCCTGGGTGCCAATGGTGATATACATTCTACCTTATGAAAGTGTCACAGGAAGTAGGGGCAACCTCCATCTTATGTTACCCTTGGAAGCAACTGTTAGGACAAAGTGGTTGCCAAGGCAGTGACCTCATTCAGTTCCAAAGAATGTGACATACCTCATTTCCTTGGTGATGGAACTCCCTGAACTTGGTATCCAAGAAGCCAGGCACCCAGAGGCAGTCCCAGTCCCAGTCCCAGTGGGCTCACTTGTTTGGATTTACCAAGGACAGAGTCAGTTTTCTTGGTACCTAATGATGTGAGGATGGCCAAATGCCAGGAGAGCTCTGAAGATGGACCTTTCCTGAGAAAACAGGTAGTGGCTAACCACTTTTTCCTGACATCTTCACAGAGTTGGTCAAGGAAACAAGATCTGAGAGAAGACAGGCCATTTCGGGGGAACATAGTATGGCCCACCAGTCAGAGGACACTCCGGATAGTCACAGACGTACTTGGGGGAAGGAGGTGCCTTTGTGGGAGTGGGTGTGGGTTTGTTGTTTTGTCTCATGTTCTGAGAATAGATAGGAAAGGCGGTTTGTTTGGTTTGGAGTGGACAGTTTCTAGTAAGTCATTTGACATGGCGAGTGTTTCTCTTTCTGTGTATCCCACTGTGTCCGTTGTTGTAGACATTAGAAAAGAGAATGCATTAATGGATGTGTCCTGTCTAGTATAAATCTTCCCATAATTCATCCTGCCCAATATATGAATGGACTGCAGCTTGTCTTATCGATGTGCAACACCTGCTATCTTTCTAAGTTGTTGTTTTCTTCCTGAATTCTGGCCACTCTCCAGAATAGGCTCATGGATTTGTGTCCAAAATATGTACCACCTCCAAGCTCTGTGACATGGCCATGTACTGGATAGCTGAAGAGAATGGCGAGCATCTCAGAAAACTCAGATATCAGTGTGACCAGGAAAGTCTCAGTGCAGAAACCCTGCTTTGGGCCTTTTGCTTACTTATTGTTGTGTTGCACTGAATGTCAGGAAGGTCTTTGCCTCAGGCCACCCCTTTGTGAAGCCTGAAGAAAACAGTTTTCAAATGGAAATGAATGGGCCTCACCTGTGGCTCTTTATCAGCCTCTTGGACCTGTGTGTGGCTGTGACTTAGATTCTCAGCACCTGATGGATCTTAAGAATGATCCCATTTGAGCTTCCAAAACCAAAATGGCAAAAAATGTCATTCATTGTGGATGAAGTCTCTTGCCTTCCTCTGTTAGGTTCCTGCACTCCATCAAATGACAATAGGGATTCTTTGGGTCAAATGAGTTCTTCAAAGCCCTGCAGAGGTGCTTGTGTTTTCGCATGACTCTAAATCACCTAAAGAATCGATACCTAAAATCAGTAGGCCTCAAATTGGAGAAACAAAGAAGTATTAACGGCAGGATTATTTGTTCACTCCTGGTTCACAGAAACGGTGTCCAGGCTACCCTGACTTTAGGCAAATGAGGGGCAAACGAGCTGATTTTGGACACTGTCTTGGGCTGCGCCCCTCATGGAAACCTCCAGCCAGAGGTTAAGATGATTGACTATATGGAATAAGATGAAGGCCATGTGCGAGTGTTTTGGTTTTAATTTTGGTCATTTGTGTTGCATTGGAAAAAATAACTGGGTCCACGTGGGCTTGAACTCTGGTGTGATTCCCCTTAGAGACTGGGTTTTGGAACTGAACTCAGAGAAGCATTGCCATGAATTTTGTTAGGATTTTAAGAGGCCACGCATGAAAGTCCCTCTTGGAAACTGAGACCTAGGCCCCGGGTGGATTTCCACAGAGGCCTGGGAATCTCAGCAAGGATATCACATGATTTTATTCTTAAAGAAATGGCAGCCATAGTTGAGAGTCAAAACACACATGGACCTCACATTGTAGACCTCAATGGGCCTGGCCTAATGTGACCTTTTGTCCACTCTTTGGGAAGCCGTGCCTGTGAGAGTTCTCCAGAGATTTCATTGAAATGAGCTTCCTCACCATTTAATGTTTGCTGAATGAACTGAAACCCACAGTGCCTCCAACTTCATGCTTGAAAAATGGCTAGATAAATACCATGAAATTTTTGAAATTCCTATGACCAGGTGGCACTGGAGAAACATTGAATGTCCTGTTGCTCATTATGAGTATACCAGACAGTGCCTTGATTTACTGAGTTTCATGAAAATGGTGTAGAACATATTTGTGTATGCAAATATGTGCTACACAAAATCTTCCTACTCTCATTCACAACAATACCTTGACACTATCTTTGCCCCAAGTAAGACAAAATAAAAGAAGAAGAGTTAGAAAATCTGTGAATACATATCAGGAATGGAACATGATTGCGAGTTCACAATCTTGGAGGTGGTAGAGGAGTTTCCAAAAGTAAGGGACAGGGTAAATATTGCACAAATATGGAGATGTGCCAGCCTAAATACTTCTGGAGAACCTGCCTCTGAGGTTGGCCACTTGAAGTATATGTTGTTGTCAGGACCTATGGCTTCCTTTCTATTGAGACCACCAAAGCTGGGTCTCCATCTATGTGACCTGCAGAACATGGTTTCTTATTTTCCAAAGAAAGTGAGGCAGCAAGGCTGAATTCTCTCTTTGTAAGTAAACTCTTGCCACTGAAGGCTAAGTGTGGCCCCGTGTGGACTGTGAAGCCATTTGGTAATCCTCCACTTTTCATGGTGTTCTTGCTGCTGCACTGGGAGTTTGGTATTGGCTTCAGGAAATACAAGAAATTCAACTTGGTCACAGTGCTGGAGGGAGATCTGTCACGTGTTGTGCGTCAGGGTCTGCAGGAGAATGCACCAACCAGGCTTCTATCCCACATAGCTTGCCCCCTTGACCATAGCAACCTGATTCTGAACATTGACCTGAAACCTCTCCATTCAACAAGATGCCTTTACATACAAGGGTCTGCTGGCTGCACCATGTCAGTTACAAGCCTTTTGGCAGATCCACATAATCCCAACACAGAAGTTTTATCACAGACCTGCAAAACACTCCTCTAGGCCCACTACTCAACAGACTTTAACTTATTTGCATCACTGTTCTACACCATTTTCATGAAACCCAGTCAATCAAGGCACTGTCTGGTACACTCATGATCAGCAACAGGAAATCCAAAGTGTATCCAGTGACACCTGGTGATGGGAATTTCAAATTTTTATGATGTTTATCTAGCCATTTTTCAAGGATGAGGTTGGAGGCACTGTGGGATTTAATTCATTCTAAAAACATCAAATGGTGAGAAAGCCCATTTCAATGAAACATCTGGAGAACTCTCACAGACAAGACTTCCCAAAGAGTGGCCAAATGATCAAATGAAGCCAGGCCCATTGAGGTCTACAATGTGAGGTCCATGTGTGTGTTTACTCTCAACTATGGCTGTCAAGTCTTAAAGAATAAAATCATGTGATATTCTGGCTCAGATTCCCAGTGCTCTGTGGGAAGCCCCCTGGACCTAGATCTCAGTTTCCAAAGGCCACTACCATGTGTGGCCTCCAAAAATCCCAACACAATTCATGGCAATACATCTCTGCAGTAATTTCCAAACTCAGTCTCTAAGAAGACTCACACCAGAGTTCAAGCCAAGGTGGACCCAGTCATCTCTTCCATCAGCCAAACAAATGACCACAATTAAATCCAAAATACTCCCACATGGCTCTCAACTACTTCCACATAGACACTCATCATTACCTCTGGCTGGAAGTTTCCATGAGGGGCGCAGCTGAAGACAGTATCCAAAATATGCTCCCTACCCTCATTTGTCTAAAGTCAGGGTGGCTTGACAACCTATCTGTGAACAAGGAGTGATCAAATAGGCCTGCCATTAATACTGCTCTGCTTCTCCAATTTGAGCCTAATGTCTGTGGGGTTTAGATTCTTTATGTGAATTGGAGTCATGAGAAAATCCAAGCACCTATGGGCTTGCCTCTGCAGGGCTTTGAAAAACTTTTTGAACCAAAGGATACCTATTCTCACTTGATGGAAATCAGGAACCTTACAGAGGAAGGCGAGAGACTTCATCCACAAGACTGCTCTTTTTCCATTTTGGTTTTGGATGCACACATGAGATCTTTCCTTAGATTCATCAGGTGGTGAGAATCTAAATCACAGCCTCACACAGGGCCAAGAGGCTGATTCAGACACATCCCTTTCCATGGCAATTAAGCAAAGAGCCACAGGTGATGCTCATTATTTTCCATTAGAAAACTGTTTTCTTCAGGCTTCACAAAGGGGTGGACTGAGGCAAAGACCTTCCAGACATTCAGGGCAACGGAACAATAGGTAAACAAAAGGCCCAAATCAGTGTTTCTCCACTGACACTTTACTGGTCACACTGATATCTGAGTTTTCTGAGTTCCTCTCCATTCCCTTCATCTATCCAGTACAAGGCCATGTTACAGAGTTTGGAGGTGGTACATATCTTTTACACAAAACCATGAGCCTATTCTTGAGAGTGGCCAGAATTCAGGAAGAAAACAGGAACTTAGGAAGATAGCAGGTATTGCCCATTCATAAGGAAAGTCGTAGTCCATTCATAAATTTGGCAGGATGAATGCTGAGAAGCTTTCTACTAGACAGAACACATCCATTGATGCATTCTCTTTTCTAATGTCTATAACCACAGACACAGTGGGATACACAAACCCACAACCACACCCACAAAGGCAACACTTTCCTCCAAGTTGGTCTGTGACTATCCAGAGTGTCCTCTGACTGGTGGGCCATACTATGTTCCCCAAAATTGCTTGTTCTGTCTCAAATCTGCTTTCCTTTGCCAACTCTTGAAGTAGTCAGGAGTCAGCGGTGAGCCAATACCTGCTTTATCAGGAAAGAACCATCTTCAGAGCTTCCCTGGCATTTGGCCATCCTCACATCAGTAGGTAAGTGCCATAGCCCGGCTGGCTGGGCAAAATAACCGGGGGGGTGACGAACAACTTGTGTAGACTGATGCAGCAGGCCTGGAAGCCGTTTATTGTTGAATAAGAGCGGTATTTATACATTTTACACAGCCTATCTAATTAGCATGAAATAGATACAGCAGTCAAACAATAAGGAATCTCCACACTTAATGGCTCGCTTTTGTTACTTCACAAACCACTCCCTCTGGCATTTTGCCAGGCGCCATCCAGACTTCTTTACAGGCTCTAACATTTCTCTGGCAAAATAACAGGTGCCAATCTGACTTGTTTACAGACGTTAACATTTCCCCCTTTTGTTTAATTTAAATAAGGACCATAGTGTTTTTTACAGAAACACCATAAATAACCTGCTAGAAACAGAAAGGGAGGATACAAAATGTTACAATACCAATCCAATTGATGGCTCCATGCAAGAAGCCCTTGGAAAACTTATACCAGCAATGACACCGTTAGCAAAGATACCGAGTTACAAGTTGTTGTAGATTACAGTCTGTTGTCTCAGTCCAGATAAAGCAGTGTCTCAATAGATTAACTCAGAGTTCAGGTAAATCACAGTCCAGGTAAGTTCTCCAGGCAGCTAGCTTAAGTTGTAGTAGCAGAAACAGCGATAGCTCCGAAGTCTCCTCGGGTTCTCAGCCGAAGTTTCCTCCAGTTCTCAGCAACATTGTAAATTCTTCCACCTTTGTTTTCACCGGCACTTGGACGAAGGCAGGAACTCCGGATGGCTAAAGAAAATCCTGTAGCATTTCACTAAGAAAACAACCTTCTGAACAATTTTAGTACATTATCTCAAGGTTTTTTACATTTGAAATAAGCCTTAATAGTACTCATTACTCATCAGCCTGCAGGTGTGGGAGACCCATTGTAGTTACTGGCCTTGGAAATGATCAAACTTCAGGGATGCCAGTGGCATCTTCTGCCAGCTATAGCATCCTGGGCAGCCCCAGATGGCCCCAGGGAGAGTCCTGGGCTCAAACTTCTTCCGGGCACAGGGAGCAAAACCCTGAGAGACTGTGCCTCCAGGTCAGGTCTAGATTTGGGCTCACAGTGGTGATCCACTCCCCCGGGCAGGGGGGCGGGGAAGAGCCCTCAACTGCCCCTTGGAAGATTCTTACTGCGCCATGATCGATTCTTTAGGTGATTTAGAGTCATGCGAAAACACAAGCACCTCTGCAGGGCTTTGAAGAACTCATTTGACCCATGGAATCCCTATTGTCATTTGATGGAGTGCAGGAACCTAACAGAGAAAGGCAAGAGACTTCATCCACAATGAATGAAATTTTTTGCCATTTTGGTTTTGGAAGCTCACATGGGATCATTCTTAAGATCCATCAGGTGCTGAGAATCTAAGTCACAGCCACACACAGGCCCAAGAGGCTGATAAAGACACATCCCTTTCCTAAGCAATTAAGCAAAGAGCCACAGGTGAGGCCCATTCATTTCCATTTGAAAACTGTTTTCTTCAGGCTTCACAAAGGGGTGGCCTGAGGCAAAGACCTTCCTGACATTCAGTGAGACACAACAATAAGTAAGCAAAAGGCCCAAAGCAGGGTTTCTGCACTGAGACTTTCCTGGTCACACTGATATCTGAGTTTTCTTTGATGCTCGCCATTCTCTTCAGCTATCCAGTACATGGCCATGTCACAGAGCTTGGAGGTGATACATATTTTGGACACAAATCCATGAGCCTATTCTGGAGAGTGGCCAGAATTCAGGAAGAAAACTACAACTTAGAAAGATAGCAGGTGTTGCACATCGACAAGACAAGCTGCAGTCCATTCATATATTGGGCATGGGAAGATTTATACTAGACAGGACACATCCGTTAATGCATTCTCTTTTCTAATGTCTACAACAACGGACACAGTGGGATACACAGAAACAGAAACACTCGCCGTGTCAAATGACTTACTAGAAACTGTCCACTCCAAACCAAACAAACCGCCTTTTCTATCTATTCTCAGAACATGAGACAAAACAACAAACCCACACCCACTCCCACAAAGGCACCTCCTTCCCCCAAGTAGGTCTGTGACTATCCGGAGTGTCCTCTGACTGGTGGGCCATACTATGTTCCCCCGAAATGGCCTGTCTTCTCTCAGATCTTGTTTCCTTGACCAACTCTGTGAAGATGTCAGGAAAAAGTGGTTAGCCACTACCTGTTTTCTCAGGAAAGGTCCATCTTCAGAGCTCTCCTGGCATTTGGCCATCCTCACATCATTAGGTACCAAGAAAACTGACTCTGTCCTTGGTAAATCCAAACAAGTGAGCCCACTGGGACTGGGACTGGGACTGCCTCTGAGTGCCTGGCTTCTTGGATACCAAGTTCAGAGAGTTCCATCACCAAGGAAATGAGGTATGTCACATTCTTTGGAACTGAATGAGGTCACTGCCTTGGCAACCACTTTGTCCTAACAGTTGCTTCCAAGGGTAACATAAGATGGAGGTTGCCCCTACTTCCTGTGACACTTTCATAAGGTAGAATGTATATCACCATTGGCACCCGGAAACAGCTCTCCACTCAGCCCTGGTTTGGTCCATCTTCTGTACAATAAGAAGAGAGAGAGGCAGATTCAGACACATCCCTTCATCCTGACCAGGTTGTTTGCCATGGAAGATGACTTTTGCTCTCTCAGGTGCTTCATACCTGCCTACAACTTCTCCAGGTATCATTTGTGCATGGACATTTGAGGTTCTCATCAGGTGGAAGGTCCCCAACTTTCCTGTATTGTAAGAACCACTCGGTCCCTGCTCTTCTGTAAAATGATTGAGGGAACAGTGTATACTTGGGGTCAAAAACAGGTTTGATTTGGGTTATGAGTGATTCTGTGTGATGAGTAATGGTATTGGGAACCTGCAGAATTTACAAGAATATTGAGGTGAAATACAAGTAGGAAAACAGAAATCTAGGTATGATTTGAAGCCCAGAAGGGTTTTGCCCTTGATTGGGATACTTAGCTTTGAATGATGTTCTGCAAAGATGCCTCAGATAATTCGATATACAACGGCATAGGACCTTGTACATTGGATGATTGAATTTAGAAGAGAACATCCAGTCAAAAAGGGATATTCAGTAGGATTAGGAAGATAGTCGGTAGGTTTAGGAAGAAGAGTGAGTATAGGATTTGGACCAAAAGTTCTTTAGCAATAGACTTTCGGTTGTTGAGTGAATGTAAATGTCAGCACATATGAAGAGTCAGTCACTATGTTGAACTGGGGAAAATATGTAGAAAAGCAGATATCAATAGAAAAATTACGAAATCAGGCAAAGTATAAAGTGAGTGATAGAATTAGACATTTTTAACAGGGTTGAGTTTGAATATATAAATTAGGAAAAAAACAAATATGTAGTCACCAATAGGATTGACAATTGACAGCATTAGGCAACCTGGGCATGGATGTTTTTAGAAATCCATGTTCACTTTCCATTTAGGCTTTGGTACAATCATAAGTGTGACCTTTCCATTTTTTGTCCAGAATATTACTGTGATAATGAGGTGACATGAGTATTTCTTTCACCATTTCTGGGAGCAATATATTGAAGATGTAAAATGAGAATCGGGGGTACAAAGAGGTGTACCCTATTTCCAGGAATATAGAGAAAAAGCATGAATAGACCATACTGTGAATAAATAATATAACTTTTTTGAACTTTAAATAATGAATTGAACTGATATCTGAAAAATTAAAGGAAATCGTATATTGATATACAATCATTCATTCCAACCAGGTATATATGTAATGGAAATATTTGTGTTTTGGTTCATCATGAAGAGAGTATGAGTTTTGCTTCAAAATGATTATGGAAATTCAAAATAATGTGTTTGGAAAGAAGTCTCATGAAAAGACCAGTCAAGAAACCCTGACAATACATGTGTTCTGAAGCAAGAAGTGGTGAAATTTGAAACAAATGCTTATTAATTTGTGAACTTGTGGATGAAATGTATATCCTGTGATGTGCAAAAACTGAAGAAACAATAATGTACCAGTGTCGAATACAAATGAATGACAAATTACATATCATGTCCCATAGGAGTCTACTTGCATTGATGTTAGACTGGGTCAGTTACTGTAGAATAATTAGGATTTGTATGCACCATTCACTGAAGTTAGTTTTCAGTACTAGGAAACAAATATGTATTTCAGGTGGATGAATATTTCTGATTATCATCTTGTGAAAAGTGGATTATAAATCCACATACATGAACATGAATGAATTTAGAGAGTGTATATTAGACACATATATTTCATATTTTGAAAAATTTGGAGAGTATATCTATATCTATATCTATATCTATACACACACACACACACACACAAACACACACACACACACACACACACACAACTCATTGATATTAAAAAGTACCAATATAAATGCCAATCGAAATTCATCAGTAAATATGTATCATCCACAAATGCAAAAATATTTATTTTACTGAACATGAGCTAATGAATAATGTTGTTCTACTAGGACGCTCTCCTATAAGTTGAATTTTCATTTCCGACAGCATTTAGGAGGAGTGAACTCTTCTCACAATTTGTATCTGCCAAGACAGCCACCTCACAAAAATGTACGTGTGATACCTAGTAGGATTCTATATATGCATATAAATATACATGTGTGAATTGACTACAGAAAAACTAAACAAAAATTCACATATTTGTTAAGTTTAAAACACATGGAGAATATTTCAAATAAATTTGACTAGATTTATAACTCCTACCTTATATAATGCAAATGTCAAGTCCAACTATACAACATGTCTCCACTGAAGTACTTGTATTTCTAATGTGTTGGGTTAATTTTCTCCATTATATTAGGATGAATAGTCTGAGTCTACTAGGTATGGGTTAGTGTCAGGGATTCAGTATTTCGAATGGAAAATTGGAAAATGAATCCAATGTGTATGTAAATATATGCTGCACAAATATCCTCCCGCTCTCATCCAGAACAATGCCTTGACATTACCTTCACCCCAAGTAAGACACAATTAGAGGAGAAGAGTTACAAAATCAGTGAATACATATCTGGAATGGAAAATGCTCAGGAGTTCACAACCTTGGAGGTGGTAGAGGAGTTTCCAAAACTAAGGGACAGGGTAAACCCTCCACAAACATGGAGCTCTGCTGGCCTAAAAACTTTTTGAGAAACTGCCTCTGAGCTTCCACACTTGAAATATATGTTGTTTTCAGGAGATTTGGCTTCCTCTGTAGTGAGAACATCAAAGCTGGGTCTGCATCTATGTGACCTGGAGGACATGGTTTCTTATTTTCCAATGAACAAGATGAAGCAGTGCTGAATCCTCTCTTTGTAGGTAAACTGAGGCCACTGGGGACTAAGTGTCTCCCCGTGTGGACTGTGAAGCCATTTGGTCCTCTTCCACTTTTTGTGGTGTTTTTGCTGCTGCACTGTGAGTTTGGTATTTGTTTCACGAAATACTAGGAGCTAAACTGGGACACAGTGCTGGAGGGAGTTCTGTCACGTGTGGTGGGTCAGGGTCTGCAAGAGAATGCACCAACTAGGCTCCTATCTCTCACAGCTTGCCCCATTGCCCCCTTGTCCATATCAACCTGATTCTTAATTTTCCTCTGAAAACTCTCCATTTAACAAGATGCCTTTACATATAAGGGTCTGTTGGCTGCACCATGTCAGTTACAAGCCATTTGGAATCCAATGGTAGATCCACATGGCCCTACCACGGATGTTTTATCAAACACCTCCCCACCACTGCTCTAGACCCACTACTCAGCAGGCTCCAAATTTCTGGCATCTCTGTTCGACACCATTTTCATGAAACTCAGTAAATCAAGGCACTGTCTGGTATACTCATGATCAGCAACAGGACATCCAATGTTTCTCCAGTGCCACCTGGTCATAGGAATTTCAAAAATTTCATGGAATTTATCTAGCCATTTTTCAAGCATGAAGTTGGAGGCACTGTGGGTTTCAGTTTATTCAGCAAACATTTAATGGTGAGGAAGCTCATTTCAATGAAATCTCTGGAGAACTCTCACAGGCATGGCTTCCCAAAGAGTGGACAAAAGGTCACATTAGGCCAGGCCCATTGAGGTCTACAATGTGAGGTCCATGTGTGTTTTCACTCTCAACTATGGCTGCCATTTCTTTAAGAATAAAATCATGTGATATCCTTGCTGAGATTCCCAGGCCTCTGTGGAAATCCACCCGGGGCCTAGGTCTCAGTTTCCAAGAGCGACTTTCATGCGTGGCCTCTTAAAATCCCAACAAAATTCACGGCAATGCTTCTCTGAGTTCAGTTCCAAAACCCAGTCTCTAAGGGGAATCACACCAGAGTTCAAGCCCACGTGGACCCAGTCATTTTTTCCAATGCCACACAAATGACCAAAATTAAAACCAAAACACTCCCACATGGCCCTCATCTTATTCCATATAGTCAATCATCTTAACCTCTGGCTGGAGGTTTCCATGAGGGGCGCAGCCAAAGACAGTGTCCAAAATCAGCTCGTTTGCCCCTCATTTGTCTAAAGTCAGGGTAGCCTGGACACCGTTTCTGTGAACCAGGAGTGAACAAATAAGCCTGCCTTTAATACTTCTGTGTTTCTCCAATTTGAGGCCTACTGAGTTTAGGTATCGATTCTTTAGGTGATTTAGAGTCATGCGAAAACACAAGCACCTCTGCAGGGCTTTGAAGAACTCATTTGACCCATGGAATCCCTATTGTCATTTGATGGAGTGCAGGAACCTAACAGAGAAAGGCAAGAGACTTCATCCACAATGAATGAAATTTTTTGCCATTTTGGTTTTGGAAGCTCACATGGGATCATTCTTAAGATCCATCAGGTGCTGAGAATCTAAGTCACAGCAACACACAGGCCCAAGAGGCTGATAAAGACACATCCCTTTCCTAAGCAATTAAGCAAAGAGCCACAGGTGAGGCCCATTCATTTCCATTTGAAAACTGTTTTTTTCAGGCTTCACAAAGGGGTGGCCTGAGGCAAAGACCTTCCTGACATTCAGTGAGACACAACAATAAGTAAGCAAAAGGCCCAAAGCAGGGTTTCTGCACTGAGACTTTCCTGGTCACACTGATATCTGAGTTTTCTTTGATGCTCGCCATTCTCTTCAGCTATCCAGTACATGGCCATGTCACAGAGCTTGGAGGTGATACATATTTTGGACACAAATCCATGAGCCTATTCTGGAGAGTGGCCAGAATTCAGGAAGAAAACTACAACTTAGAAAGATAGCAGGTGTTGCACATCGATAAGACAAGCTGCAGTCCATTCATATATTGGGCATGGGAAGATTTATACTAGACAGGACACATCCGTTAATGCATTCTCTTTTCTAATGTCTACAACAACGGACACAGTGGGATACACAGAAACAGAAACACTCGCCGTGTCAAATGACTTACTAGAAACTGTCCACTCCAAACCAAACAAACCGCCTTTTCTATCTATTCTCAGAACATGAGACAAAACAACAAACCCACACCCACTCCCACAAAGGCACCTCCTTCCCCCAAGTAGGTCTGTGACTATCCGGAGTGTCCTCTGACTGGTGGGCCATACTATGTTCCCCCGAAATGGCTTGTCTTCTCTCAGATCTTGTTTCCTTGACCAACTCTGTGAAGATGTCAGGAAATAGTGGTTAGCCACTACCTGTTTTCTCAGGAAAGGTCCATCTTCAGAGCTCTCCTGGCATTTGGCCATCCTCACATCATTAGGTACCAAGAAAACTGACTCTGTCCTTGGTAAATCCAAACAAGTGAGCCCACTGGGACTGGGACTGGGACTGCCTCTGAGTGCCTGGCTTCTTGGATACCAAGTTCAGAGAGTTCCATCACCAAGGAAATGAGGTATGTCACATTCTTTGGAACTGAATGAGGTCACTGCCTTGGCAACCACTTTGTCCTAACAGTTGCTTCCAAGGGTAACATAAGATGGAGGTTGCCCCTACTTCCTGTGACACTTTCATAAGGTAGAATGTATATCACCATTGGCACCCGGAAACAGCTCTCCACTCAGCCCTGGTTTGGTCCATCTTCTGTACAATAAGAAGAGAGAGAGGCAGATTCAGACACATCCCTTCATCCTGACCAGGTTGTTTGCCATGGAAGATGACTTTTGCTCTCTCAGGTGCTTCATACCTGCCTACAACTTCTCCAGGTATCATTTGTGCATGGACATTTGAGGTTCTCATCAGGTGGAAGGTCCCCAACTTTCCTGTATTGTAAGAACCACTCGGTCCCTGCTCTTCTGTAAAATGATTGAGGGAACAGTGTATACTTGGGGTCAAAAACAGGTTTGATTTGGGTTATGAGTGATTCTGTGTGATGAGTAATGGTATTGGGAACCTGCAGAATTTACAAGAATATTGAGGTGAAATACAAGTAGGAAAACAGAAATCTAGGTATGATTTGAAGCCCAGAAGGGTTTTGCCCTTGATTGGGATACTTAGCTTTGAATGATGTTCTGCAAAGATGCCTCAGATAATTCGATATACAACGGCATAGGACCTTGTACATTGGATGATTGAATTTAGAAGAGAACATCCAGTCAAAAAGGGATATTCAGTAGGATTAGGAAGATAGTCGGTAGGTTTAGGAAGAAGAGTGAGTATAGGATTTGGACCAAAAGTTCTTTAGCAATAGACTTTCGGTTGTTGAGTGAATGTAAATGTCAGCACATATGAAGAGTCAGTCACTATGTTGAACTGGGGAAAATATGTAGAAAAGCAGATATCAATAGAAAAATTACGAAATCAGGCAAAGTATAAAGTGAGTGATAGAATTAGACATTTTTAACAGGGTTGAGTTTGAATATATAAATTAGGAAAAAAACAAATATGTAGTCACCAATAGGATTGACAATTGACAGCATTAGGCAACCTGGGCATGGATGTTTTTAGAAATCCATGTTCACTTTCCATTTAGGCTTTGGTACAATCATAAGTGTGACCTTTCCATTTTTTGTCCAGAATATTACTGTGATAATGAGGTGACATGAGTATTTCTTTCACCATTTCTGGGAGCAATATATTGAAGATGTAAAATGAGAATCGGGGGTACAAAGAGGTGTACCCTATTTCCAGGAATATAGAGAAAAAGCATGAATAGACCATACTGTGAATAAATAATATAACTTTTTTGAACTTTAAATAATGAATTGAACTGATATCTGAAAAATTAAAGGAAATCGTATATTGATATACAATCATTCATTCCAACCAGGTATATATGTAATGGAAATATTTGTGTTTTGGTTCATCATGAAGAGTGTATGAGTTTTGCTTCAAAATGATTATGGAAATTCAAAATAATGTGTTTGGAAAGAAGTCTCATGAAAAGACCAGTCAAGAAACCCTGACAATACATGTCTTCTGAAGCAAGAAGTGGTGAAATTTGAAACAAATGCTTATTAATTTGTGAACTTGTGGATGAAATGTATATCCTGTGATGTGCAAAAACTGAAGAAACAATAATGTACCAGTGTCGAATACAAATGAATGACAAATTACATATCATGTCCCATAGGAGTCTACTTGCATTGATGTTAGACTGGGTCAGTTACTGTAGAATAATTAGGATTTGTATGCACCATTCACTGAAGTTAGTTTTCAGTACTAGGAAACAAATATGTATTTCAGGTGGATGAATATTTCTGATTATCATCTTGTGAAAAGTGGATTATAAATCCACATACATGAACATGAATGAATTTAGAGAGTGTATATTAGACACATATATTTCATATTTTGAAAAATTTGGAGAGTATATCTATATCTATATCTATATCTATACACACACACACACACACACAAACACACACACACACACACACACACAACTCATTGATATTAAAAAGTACCAATATAAATGCCAATCGAAATTCATCAGTAAATATGTATCATCCACAAATGCAAAAATATTTATTTTACTGAACATGAGCTAATGAATAATGTTGTTCTACTAGGACGCTCTCCTATAAGTTGAATTTTCATTTCCGACAGCATTTAGGAGGAGTGAACTCTTCTCACAATTTGTATCTGCCAAGACAGCCACCTCACAAAAATGTACGTGTGATACCTAGTAGGATTCTATATATGCATATAAATATACATGTGTGAATTGACTACAGAAAAAGGAAACAAAAATTCACATATTTGTTAAGTTTAAAACACATGGAGAATATTTCAAATAAATTTGACTAGATTTATAACTCCTACCTTATATAATGCAAATGTCAAGTCCAACTATACAACATGTCTCCACTGAAGTACTTGTATTTCTAATGTGTTGGGTTAATTTTCTCCATTATATTAGGATGAATAGTCTGAGTCTACTAGGTATGGGTTAGTGTCAGGGATTCAGTATTTCGAATGGAAAATTGGAAAATGAATCCAATGTGTATGTAAATATATGCTGCACAAATATCCTCCCGCTCTCTTCCAGAACAATGCCTTGACATTACCTTCACCCCAAGTAAGACACAATTAGAGGAGAAGAGTTACAAAATCAGTGAATACATATCTGGAATGGAAAATGCTCAGGAGTTCACAACCTTGGAGGTGGTAGAGGAGTTTTCAAAACTAAGGGACAGGGTAAACCCTCCACAAACATGGAGCTCTGCTGGCCTAAAAACTTTTTGAGAAACTGCCTCTGAGCTTCCACACTTGAAATATATGTTGTTTTCAGGAGATTTGGCTTCCTCTGTAGTGAGAACATCAAAGCTGGGTCTGCATCTATGTGACCTGGAGGACATGGTTTCTTATTTTCCAATGAACAAGATGAAGCAGTGCTGAATCCTCTCTTTGTAGGTAAACTGAGGCCACTGGGGACTAAGTGTCTCCCCGTGTGGACTGTGAAGCCATTTGGTCCTCTTCCACTTTTTGTGGTGTTTTTGCTGCTGCACTGTGAGTTTGGTATTTGTTTCACGAAATACTAGGAGCTAAACTGGGACACAGTGCTGGAGGGAGTTCTGTCACGTGTGGTGGGTCAGGGTCTGCAAGAGAATGCACCAACTAGGCTCCTATCTCTCACAGCTTGCCCCATTGCCCCCTTGTCCATATCAACCTGATTCTTAATTTTCCTCTGAAAACTCTCCATATAACAAGATGCCTTTACATATAACGGTCTGTTGGCTGCACAATGTCAGTTACAAGCCATTTGGAATCCAATGGTAGATCCACATGGCCCTACCACGGATGTTTTATCAAACACCTCCCCACCACTGCTCTAGACCCACTACTCAGCAGGCTCCAAATTTCTGGCATCTCTGTTCTACACCATTTTCATGAAACTCAGTAAATCAAGGCACTGTCTGGTATACTCATGATCAGCAACAGGACATCCAATGTTTCTCCAGTGCCACCTGGTCATAGGAATTTCAAAAATTTCATGGTATTTATCTAGCCATTTTTCAAGCATGAAGTTGGAGGCACTGTGGGTTTCAATTCATTCAGCAAAGATTAAATGGTGAGGAAGCTCATTTCAATGAAATCTCTGGAGAACTCTCACAGGCATGGCTTCCCAAAGAGTGGACAAAAGGTCACATTAGGCCAGGCCCATTGAGGTCTACAATGTGAGGTCCATGTGTGTTTTGTCTCTCAACTATGGCTGCCATTTCTTTAAGAATAAAATCATGTGATATCCTTGCTGAGATTCCCAGGCCTCTGTGGAAATCCACCCAGGGATAGGTCTCAGTTTCCAAGAGCGACTTTCATGCATGGCCTCTTAAAATCCCAACAAAATTCATGGCAATGCTTCTCTGAGTTCAGTTCCAAAACCCAGTCTCTAAGGGGAATCACACCAGAGTTCAAGCCCACGTGGACCCAGTCATTTTTTCCAATGCCACACAAATGACCAAAATTAAAACCAAAACACTCCCACATGGCCCTCATCTTATTTTATATAGTCAATCATCTTAACCTCTGGCTGGAGGTTTCCATGAGGGGCGCAGCCCAAGACAGTGTCCAAAATCAGCTCGTTTGCCCCTCATTTGTCTAAAGTCAGGGTAGCCTGGACACCGTTTCTGTGAACCAGGAGTGAACAAATAAGCCTGCCATTAATACTTCTGTGTTTCTCCAATTTGAGGCCTACTGATTTTAGGTATCGATTCTTTAGGTGATTTAGAGTCATGCAAAAACACAAGCACCTCTGCAGGGCTTTGAAGAACTCATTTGACCCAAAGAATCCCTATTGTCATTTGATGGAGTGCAGGAACCTAACAGAGGAAGGCAAGAGACTTCATCCACAATGAATGAAATTTTTTGCCATTTTGGTTTTGGAAGCTCACATGGGATCATTCTTAAGATCCATCAGGTGCTGAGAATCTAAGTCACAGCCACACACAGGCCCAAGAGGCTGATAAAGACACATCCTTTTCCAGGAAGAAAACTACAACTTAGAAAGATAGCATGTGTTGCACTTCGATAAGACAAGCTGCAGTCCATTCATATATTGGGCATGGGAAGATTTATACTAGACAGGACACATCCATTAATGCATTCTCTTTTCTAATGTCTACAACAACGGACACAGTGGGATACACAGAAACAGAAACACTCGCCGTGTCAAATGACTTACTAGAAACTGTCCACTCCAAACCAAACAAACCGCCTTTTCTATCTATTCTCAGAACATGAGACAAAACAACAAACCCACACCCACTCCCACAAAGGCACCTCCTTCCCCCAAGTAGGTCTGTGACTATCCGGAGTGTCCTCTGACTGGTGGGCCATACTATGTTCCCCCGAAATGGCCTGTCTTCTCTCAGATCTTGTTTCCTTGACCAACTCTGTGAAGATGTCAGGAAAAAGTGGTTAGCCACTACCTGTTTTCTCAGGAAGGGTCCATCTTCAGAGCTCTCCTGGCATTTGGCCATCCTCACATCATTAGGTACCAAGAAAACTGACTCTGTCCTTGTAAATCCAAACAAGTGAGCCCACTGGGACTGGGACTGGGACTGCCTCTGGGTGCCTGGCTTCTTGGATACCAAGTTCAGAGAGTTCCATCACCAAGGAAATGAGGTATGTCACATCTTTGGAACTGAATGAGGTCACTGCCTTGGCAACCACTTTGTCCTAACAGTTGCTTCCAAGGGTTACAAAAGATGGAGGTTGCCCCTACTTCCTGTGACACTTTCATAATGTAGAATGTATATCACCATTGGCACCCGGGAACAGCTCTCCACTCATCCTGGTTCGGTCCATCTTCTGTACAATAAGAAGAGAGAGAGGCAGATTCAGACACATCCCTTCATCCTGACCAGGTTGTTTGGCCATGGAAGATGACTTTTGCTCTCTCAGGTGCTTCATACCTGCCTAGAACTTCTCCAGGTATCCTTTGTGCATGGACATTTGAGGTTCTCATCAGGTGGAAGGTCCCCAACTTTTTCTGTATTGTAAGAACCACTCTGTCCTGCTCTTCTGTAAAATGATTGAGGGAACAGTGTATACTTGGGGTCAAAAACAGGTTTGATTTGGGTTATGAGTGATTCTGTGTGATGAGTAATGGTATTGGAACCTGCAGAATTTACAAGTATATTCAGGTGAATATAATTAGGGAAAACAGAAATCTAGGTATGATTTGAAGCCCAAAAGGGTTTTGCCCTTGATTGGATACTTAGCTTTGAATGATGTTCTGCAAAGATGCCTCAGATAATTCGATATACAATGGCATAGGACTTGTACATTGGATGATTGAATTTAGAAGAGAACATCCAGTCAAAAAGGGATATTCAGTAGGATTAGGAAGATAGTCGGTAGGTTTAGGAAGAAGAGTGAGTATAGGATTTGGACCAAAAGTTCTTTAGCAATAGATTTTCAGTTGTGAGTGAATGTAAATGTCAGCACATATGAAGAGTCAGTCACTATGTTGAACTGGATAAAATATGTAGAAAAGCAGATATCAATAGAAACATTACGAAATCAGGCAAAGTATAAAGTGAGTGATAGAATTAGACATTTTCAACAGGGTTGAGTTTGAATATATAAATTAGGAAAAAAACAAATATGTAGTCACCAATAGGATTGACAATTGACAGCATAGGCAACCTGGACATGGATGTTTTTAGAAATCCATGTCCACTTTCCATTAGGCTTTGGTACAATCATAAGTGTGACCTTTCCATTTTTGTCCAGAATATTACTGTGATAATGAGGTGACATGAGTATTTCTTTCACCATTTCTGGGAGCAATATATGAAGATGTAAAATGAGAATCGGGGGTACAAAGAGGTGTACCCTGTTTCTAGGAACATAGAGAAAGAGCATGAATAGACCATACAGTGAATAAAAAATATAACTTCTTTGAACTTTAAATAATGAATTGAACTGATATCTGAAAAATTAAAGGAAATCGTATATTGATATACAATCATTCATTCCAACCAGGTATATATGTAATGGAAATATTTGTGTTTTGGTTTATCATGAAGAGTGTGTGAGTTTTGCTTCAAAATGATTATGGAATTCAAAATAATGTGTTTGGAAAGAAGTCTCACGAAAAGACCAGTCAAGAAATCCTGACAATACATGTGTTCTGAAGCAAGAAGTGGTGAAAGTTGAAACAAATGCTTATTAATTTGTGAACTTGTGGATGAAATGTATGTCCTGTGATGTGCAAAAACTGAAGAAACAATAATGTACCAGTGTCGAATACAAATGAATGACAAATTACATATCATGTCCCATAGGAGTCTACTTGCATTGATGTTAGACGGGTCAGTTACTGTAGAATAATTAGAATTTGTATGCACCATTCACTGAAGTTCGTTTTCAGTACTAGGAAACAAATATGTATTTCAGGTGGATGAATATTTCTGATTATAATCTTGTGAAAAGTGGATTATAAATCCACATACATGAACATGAATGAATTTAGAGAGTGTATATTAGACACATATATTTCATATTTTGAAAAATTTGGAGAGTATATCTATATCTATATCTATATCTATACACACACGCACACACACACACACACACACACAACTCACAGACATTAAAAAGTACCAATATAAATGCCAATCGAAATTCATCAGTAAATATGTATCATCCACAAATGCAAAATATTTATTTTACTGAACATGAGTTAATGTATAATGTTGTTCTACTAGGACGCTCTCCTATAAGTTGAATTTTCATTTCCAACAGCATTTAGGAGGAGTGAACACTTCTCACAATTTGTATCTGCCAAGACAGCCACCTCACAAAAATGTACGTGTGATACCTGGTAGGATTCTATATATGCATATAAATATACATGTGTGAATAGACTACAGAAAAAGGAAACAAGAATTCACATATTTGTTAAGTTTAAAACACATGGAGAATATTTCAAATAAATTTGACTAGATTTATAACTCCTACCTTATATAATGCAAATGTCAAGTCCAACTATACAACATGTCTCCTCTGAAGTACTTGTATTTCTAATGTGTTGGGTTAATTTTCTCCATTATATTAGGATGAATAGTCTGAGTCTACTAGGTATGGGTTAGTGTCAGGGATTCAGTATTTCGAATGGAAAATTGGAAAATGAATCCAATGTGTATGTAAATATATGCTGCACAAATATCCTCCCGCTCTCATCTAGAACAATGCCTTGACATTACCTTCACCCCAAGTAAGACACAATTAGAGGAGAAGAGTTACAAAATCAGTGAATACATATCTGGAATGGAAAATGCTCAGGAGTTCACAACCTTGGAGGTGGTAGAGGAGTTTCCAAAACTAAGGGACAGGGTAAACACTCCACAAACATGGAGCTCTGCTGGCCTAAAAACTTTTTGAGAAACTGCCTCTGAGCTTCCACACTTGAAATATATGTTGTTTTCAGGAGATTTGGCTTCCTCTGTAGTGAGAACATCAAAGCTGGGTCTGCATTTATGTGACCTGGAGGACATGGTTTCTTATTTTCCAATGAAAAAGATGAAGCAGTGCTGAATCCTATCTTTGTAGGTAAACTGAGGCCATTGGGGACTAAGTGTCTCCCCGTGTGGACTGTGAAGCCATGTGGTCCTCTTCCACTTTTTGTGGTGTTTTTGCTGCTGCACTGTGAATTTGATATTTGTTTCACGAAATACTAGGAGCTAACCGGGGACACAGTGCTGGAGGGAGTTCTGTCACGTGTGGTGGGTCAGGGTCTGCAAGAGAATGCACCAACAAGGCTCCTATCTCTCACAGCTTGCCCCATTGCCCCCTTGTCCATATCAACCTGATTCTTAATTTTCCTCTGAAAACTCTCCATGTAACAAGATGCCTTTACATATAAGGGTCTGCTGGCTGCACCATGTCAGTTACAAGCCATTTGGAATCCAATGGTAGATCCACATGGCCCTACCACGGATGTTTTATCAAACACCTCCCCACCACTGCTCTAGACCCACTACTCAGCAGGCTCCAAATTTCTGGCATCTCTGTTCTACACCATTTTCATGAAACTCAGTAAATCAAGGCACTGTCTGGTATACTCATGATCAGCAACAGGACATCCAATGTTTCTCCAGTGCCACCTGGTCATAGGAATTTCAAAAATTTCATGGTATTTATCTAGCCATTTTTCAAGCATGAAGTTGGAGGCACTGTAGGTTTCAGTTCATTCAGCAAACATTAAATGGTGAGGAAGCTCATTTCAATGAAATCTCTGGAGAACTCTCACAGGCATGGCTTCCCAAAGAGTGGACAAAAGGTCACATTAGGCCAGGCCCATTGAGGTCTACAATGTGAGGTCCATGTGTGTTTTGACTCTCAACTATGGCTGCCATTTCTTTAAGAATAAAATCATGTGATATCCTTGCTGAGATTCCCAGGCCTCTGTGGAAATCCACCCGGGGCCTAGGTCTCAGTTTCCAAGAGCGACTTTCATGCGTGGCCTCTTAAAATCCCAACAAAATTCATGGCAATGCTTCTCTGAGTTCAGTTCCAAAACCCAGTCTCTAAGGGGAATCACACCAGAGTTCAAGCCCACGTGGACCCAGTCATTTTTTCCAATGCCACACAAATGACCAAAATTAAAACCAAAACACTCCCACATGGCCCTCATCTTATTCCATATAGTCAATCATCTTAACCTCTGGCTGGAGGTTTCCATGAGGGGCGCAGCCAAAGACAGTGTCCAAAATCAGCTCGTTTGCCCCTCATTTGTCTAAAGTCAGGGTAGCCTGGACACCGTTTCTGTGAACCAGGAGTGAACAATAAGCCTGCCGTTAATACTTCTGTGTTTCTCCAATTTGAGGCCTACTGATTTTAGGTATCGATTCTTTAGGTGATTTAGAGTCATGCGAAAACACAAGCACCTCTGCAGGGCTTTGAAGAACTCATTTGACCCAAAGAATCCCTATTGTCATTTGATGGAGTGCAGGAACCTAACAGAGGAAGGCAAGAGACTTTATCCACAATGAATGAAATTTTTTGCCATTTTGGTTTTGGAAGCTCACATGGGATCATTCTTAAGATCCATCAGGTGCTGAGAATCTAAGTCACAGCCACACACAGGCCCAAGAGGCTGATAAAGACACATCCCTTTCCAAAGCAATTAAGCAAAGAGCCACAGGTGAGGCCCATTCATTTCCATTTGAAAACTGTTTTCTTCAGGCTTCACAAAGGGGTGGCCTGATGCAAAGATCTTCCTGACATTCAGTGCAACACAACAATAAGTAAGCAAAAGGCAGAAAGCAGGGTTTCTGCACTGAGACTTTCCTGGTCACACTGATATCTGAGTTTTCTGAGATGCTCGCCATTCTCTTCAGCTATCCAGTACATGGCCATGTCACAGAGCTTGGAGGTAGTACATATTTTGGACACAAATCCATGAGCCTATTCTGGAGAGTGGCCAGAATTCAGGAAGAAAACAACAACTTAGAAAGATAGCAGGTGTTGCACATCGATAAGACAAGCTGCAGTCCATTCATATATTGGGCAGGATGAATTTTGGTATGATTTATACTAGACAGGACACATCCATTAATGCATTCTCTTTTCTAATGTCTACAACAACGGACACAGTGGGATACACAGAAACAGAAACAATCGCCGTGTCAAATGACTTACTAGAAACTGTCCACTCCAAACCAAACAAACCGCCTTGCCTATCTATTCTGAGAACATGAGACAAAACAACAAACCCACACCCACTCCCACAAAGGCACCTCCTTGCCCCAAGTAGGTCTGTGACTATCCGGAGTGTCCTCTGACTGGTGGGCCATACTATGTTCCCCCGAAATGGCCTGTCTTCTCTCAGATCTTGTTTCCTTGACCAACTCTGTGAAGATGTCAGGAAAAAGTGGTTAGCCACTACCTGTTTTCTCAGGAAAGGTCCATCTTCAGAGCTCTCCTGGCATTTGGCCATCCTCACATCATTAGGTACCAAGAAAACTGACTCTGTCCTTGGTAAATCCAAACAAGTGAGCCCACTGGGACTGGGACTGCGACTGCCTCTGGGTGCCTGGCTTCTTGGATACCAAGTTCAGAGAGTTCCATCACCAAGGAAATGAGGTATGTCACATTCTTTGGAACTGAATGAGGTCACTGCCTTGGCAACCACTTTGTCCTAACAGTTGCTTCAGAGGGGACCCAACATGGCTGCCGGCAAGGAGGCAGCACTTTCAATGCCTCCGCAGGAACGGGAGCAGAGAGGACCATTAATTCACCTGCATGCGGCCTGCTGAGGGACTTCTAGCAAAATTCCGCTGAAAGGAGACCTGCCGGGAATTAGTAAGTCTATTAGAGGGGTCACTTTGTCCCAGACGAGTGAATCTCAGCGAGTGAAACTCAGCAGAAACTCACGGCCAACGCCGAACCCCTGCTGCTGCCCACACTTTGCAGCGTACTTACAAACGGCCACAGCCTGCTTGGGCCCCAGCCGGCCTAGCGCAGAGGCGGTTCGGCGCTGCAAACGACCACCCCCTCCGATCACCCCCTCCCCACCCCGCCGGCTCGGCGCTGTGAACAACGACCCTCACCCCCCCACCCCTGCCCCGCCGCGCTCGTGTAAACAGCTCCCACTGGGGCGCGGTCCCGCCGGCTCAGCCGAAAAACCGCTGCTCACACATTGCAGCGAGCATACGGAAGGCTGGGTCCTGCCTTCCCAGCTCTGTGAGCCGCCTTCGGCGGTTCGGCACTGGAAACAACCACCCCAACCCCCAACCCCTGCCGGGCGCTGCTAAAGGCCCCGCCCGCCCGGCTCTTGCACGGGGGAATCAGGAGTGGCGCGCGGGACCCGCGGCGCGGAATTCCGGCTACCGCTATCACCAGTGCTGACAACTGAGGTCTTTTGCACCAGCTTCCAGGGGCGTGGCTACCAGAGGGCAAGCAATTTCGCTGGGGGTTCTCAGCCCCAAGCTCTACAAACTTAGGGTCCAAGGGAATGGCAAACAGGGAGAATGTGCCCAGGCGTTCTTGAAAACAGGGCTCACAGGAACAGCAGACTTGGTGTGTAGCCAATATTGTGGTGAGCTTCACGGGTGCACTCAGGATTAGAGACCCGCCCAGTCCAGGAGGAAGAGCTGAGGCACAGCAATTGGCTCCCGCCTACTGAGAGGAGAAGCGTGGCCCGGTGGGCACAGCTCCACCTACTGGAAGAATAGTGAATCGAACTCTAAGACTGCATTTTTTTTTTTTTTTTCTTTTCTCTGGACTCCTGTTTTATTCACACTATGGATGATCTCTCTCATACCAGAATTGTAGTTAACAATCTGAATTGATGAGTCTAAAAGACTGCATGTATTAAATTTTTTTTTTTTATTGGTTTTGTTTTGTTTTTGTTGTTGTTTTCCCCAAATTTTTATTAATTCATTTTATCTTATTTTTAATACTAATTTTCATTTTTATTATTGCAATTATGATTTCTTTTTAATTCTTTTTAATTTTCTGATTCCTTTCTCTCTCTCTTCTTTTCTTCTGTCTTTGCATTTATTTTCAATTCTCATATTCCCCCTTCCTTGAATTCTGCCTGCTTACTCTCATTCTCCTTGGTGACTTATTCCCTCCCCCTATAATACCTTTCCTCCCAAGCAGCAAATAAATTTATAGGAGTAATCAACAACTCAGTAGTCAAACAGAACAAGAAGCAATATGAAAAAGCAAGGAAGGAAAGGAGTACAAACAATGCAGGAAGGCCTAAATACCCAGGAGAATATAGATTCATCAGAAAAATGGTCATATAAAGACCTCAAGGAATACCTTAGACAGATGGAATGGAACCTTAAAGAGGATACGAGACAGCAAATTCAAGCAGCAAAAGAACACATTGAGAACGAATTACAAAAACAGATAAAAGAAGAAGTTAAGCATCTTTATCAGGAGATAGAGATTATAAAAAAGAATCAGACAATGATCTTAGAAATGAAGGAACTTATAAACCAAATTAAAAACTCAAATGAGAGTATCACTAACAGAGTGGAGCAAGTAGAAGCCAGAACGTCAGATAATGAAGACAAAATATATCATCTTGAAAAGAGTCTAGCCAACTCTGATAGGCTGGTTAAAAATCACGAGAGAAGCATCCAAGAGATATGTGATAACATTAAAAAACCAAATTTAAGAGTGATTGGGATAGAGGAAGGCACAGAGATTCAAACCAAGGGAATGTGTAATCTACTACATGAAATAATTACAGAAAACTTTCCAGAAATAAAAAAGGAAACAGATATACAAATTGTAGATGCATACAGAACACCGAGCATACAAAATCAAAGTAGACCAACGCCAAGACACATTGTTATGAAGATATCCAATATACAGAACAAAGAGAAAATATTAAAAGCTACAAGAGAAAGGAGGCAGATTACATTCAGGGGTAAACCAATAAGGTTAACAGCGGATTTTTCATCTCAGACACTGAAAGCGAGAAGATCCTGGAACAACGTATTTCAAACACTGAAAGACAATGGATGCCAACCAAGAATTCTGTATCCAGCAAAATTAAGCTTCAGGTACGACAACGAAATAAAAATCTTTCATGATAAACAAAAGCTAAAAGAATTTGCAGCCAGAAAACCAGCATTGCAGAATATCTTGGGCAAAACACTACACGAGGAAGAAATGAGAAACAATAACCAAAGCCAACAGTGGGAAGTGCCCCAGTAAAGACTGACGGAGGGGGGAAAGCTAATCATGGAGAAATAAACTAAATTTAAAAAAAAAAAAAAAGAGAGAGACAAATAATCAAACATGGATGGAAGTACAAACCATATAGCAATAGTAACTCTAAACATTAATGGTTTAAACTCTCCAATAAAGCGACATAGACTGGTAACATGGATTAAAAAAACAAATCCAACAATATGCTGCCTCCAGGAGACACATCTGACAGGAAAAGACATACACAGGCTGAAGGTGAAAGGTTGGGAAAAAATATACCATGCACACGGTCCTCGCAAACAAGCAGGTGTGGCCATCCTCATATCGAACAAAATCGACTTCAAGACTAAGTTAATCCAAAGGGATAAGGAAGGCCATTATATACTGTTAAAAGGAACCATTCACCAACAAGACATAACAATTATCAATATTTATGCACCAAATAATGGTGCTGCGACGTTCATAAAACAAATTCTCCTCAAGTTCAAGAATCAAATAGACCTCAATACAATAATTATGGGTGACTTCAACACACCTCTCTCACCATTGGACAGATCCTCCAAACAAAAGTTGAATAAAGAAACTATAGATCTAAATAACACAATCAATAACCTAGACTTAACTGACGTATATAGAATATATCAACCATCATCAAGTGGATATACTTTTTTCTCAGCAGCACATGGATCCTTCTCAAAAATAGACCATATATTATGCCATAGGGCAAACCTCAGTAAATATAAAGGGGTGGAGATAATACCATGCATTTTATCTGATCATAATGGAATGAAACTGGAAATCAATGATAAAAGAAGGATGGGAAAATCCTATATCACATGGAAAATGAACAATATGTTACTGAATGATCAATGGGTTACAGAAGACATAAAGGAGGAAATCAAAAAATTCTTAGAGATAAATGAAAATACAGACACAACTTATCGGAATCTATGGGACACAATGAAAGCAGTTTTAAGAGGGAAATTCATCGCCTGGAGGTCATTCCTCAAAAAAAAGAAAAACCAACAAATAAATGAGCTCACACTTCATCTCAAAGCCCTGGAAAAGGAAGAACAAAACAACAGCAAATGCAGCAGAAGGCAAGAAATAATTAAAATCAGAGCGGAAATCAACGAAATTGAAACAAAAGAAACTATTGAAAAAATCAACAAAACTAAAAGTTGGTTCTTCGAAAAAATAAACAAGATTGACAGACCCTTAGCCATGCTAACGAAGAGAAGAAGAGAGAGAACTCAAATTACTAACATACGGGATGAAAAAGGCAATATCACAACAGATGCTACAGAAATACAGAAGACAATTAGAAATTATTTTGAAAACCTATATTCCAATAAAATAGAAGATAGTGAAGACATCGATAAATTTCTTAAGACATATGATTTGCCCAGACTGAGTCAGGAGGATACACACAATTTGAACAGACCAATATCAATGGAGGAAATTGAAGAAGCAATCAAGAGACTACCCACCAAGAAAAGCCCAGGACCGGATGGGTATACAGCGGAGTTTTACAAAACTTTTAAAGAAGAATTAATACCAATACTTTTCAAGTTATTTCAGGAAATAGAAAAAGAGGGAGCTCTTCCAAATTCATTCTATGAGGCCAACATCACGTTGATTCCGAAACCAGACAAAGACACCTCAAAGAAAGAAAATTACAGACCAATATCCCTGATGAACCTAGATGCAAAAATCCTCAATAAAATTCTGGCGAATCGGATACAAAGGCACATCAAAAAAATTGTGCACCATGATCAAGTAGGATTCATCCCTGGGATGCAAGGATGGTTCAATATACGGAAATCAATAAATGTTATTCACCACATCAATAGACTTAAAGATAAGAACCATATGATCATCTCGATAGACGCAGAAAAAGCATTCGACAAAATACAGCATCCCTTTATGTTCAAAACATTAGAAAAACTAGGGATAACAGGAAATTACCTTGACATTGTAAAAGCTATCATGCTAAGCCTCAGGCTAGCATCATTCTGAATGGAGAAAAATTGAAGGCATTCCCTCTAAAATCTGGAACAAGACAGGGATGCCCTCTATCACCACTTCTATTCAATATAGTTCTCGAAACACTGGCCAGAGCAATTAGACAGACAAAAGAAATTAAAGGCATAAAAATTGGAAAAGAAGAACTTAAATTATCATTATTTGCGGATGACATGATTTTATACCTAGAAGACCCAAAAGGGTCTACAAAAAAACTACTAGAACTAATAAATGAATTCAGCAAAGTAGCAGGTTATAAAATCAACACACATAAATCAAAGGTATTCCTGTATATCAGCAACAAAACTTCTGAAATGGAAATGAGGAAAACCACTCCATTCACAAT
Source organism: Callospermophilus lateralis (assembly GCF_048772815.1). Classification (NCBI taxonomy): domain Eukaryota; kingdom Metazoa; phylum Chordata; class Mammalia; order Rodentia; family Sciuridae; genus Callospermophilus; species Callospermophilus lateralis. The sequence goes on along the minus strand of NW_027513534.1, from coordinate 1,201,919 downwards.
ATCCTCAAAAAAAATAAAATACTTGGGAATCAACCTAACAAAAGAGGTGAAAGATTTATACAATGAAAACTACAGAACCCTAAAGAGAGAAGTAGAAGAAGATCTTAGAAGATGGAAAAATATACCCTGTTCATGGATAGGCAGAACTAACATCATCAAAATGGCGATATTACCAAAAGTTCTATATAGGTTTAATGCAATGCCAATCAAAATCCCAAAGGCATTGCTTGTAGAAATAGATAAAGCAATCATGAAATTCATATGGAAAAATAAAAGACCCAGAATAGCAAAAGCAATTCTAAGCAGGAAGTGCGAATCAGGCGGTATAGCGATACCAGATTTCAAACTATATTACAGAGCAATAGTAACAAAGACAGCATGGTACTGGTACCAAAACAGGCGGGTGGACCAATGGTACAGAATAGAGGACACAGAGACCAATCCACAAAGTTACAACTATCTTATATTTGATAAAGGGGCTAAAAACATGCAATGGAGGAAGGATAGCATCTTCAACAAATGGTGTTGGGAAAACTGGAAATCCATATGCAACAAAATGAAACTGAACCCCCTCCTCTCACCATGCACAAAAGTTAACTCAAAATGGATCAAAGACCTTGATATCAAATCAGAGACTCTGCGTCTGATAGAAGAAAGAGTTGGCTACGATCTACATATAGTGGGGTCGGGCTCCAAATTCCTTAATAGGACACCCATAGCACAAGAGTTAATAGCAAGAATCAACAAATGGGACTTACTTAAACTAAAAAGTTTTTTCACAGCAAGAGAAACAATAAGAGAAGTAAATAGGGAGCCTACATCATGGGAACAAATATTTACTCCTCACACATCAGATAGAGCCCTAATATCCAGAATATACAAAGAACTCAAAAAATTAGACAATAAGATAACAAATAACCCAGTCAACAAATGGGCCAAGGACCTGAACAGAAACTTCTCAGAGGAGGACATACAATCAATCAACAAGTACATGAAAAAGTGCTCATCATCTCTAGCAGTCAGAGAAATGCAAATCAAAACCACCCTAAGATACCATCTCACTCCAGTAAGATTGGCAGCCATTAGGAAGTCAAACAACAACAAGTGCTGGCGAGGATGTGGGGAAAAGGGTACTCTTATACATTGCTGGTGGGACTGCAAAATGGTGAGGCCAATATGGAAAGCAGTATGGAGATTCCTGGGAAAGCTGGGAATGGAGCCACCATTTGACCCAGCTATTGCCCTTCTCGGACTATTCCCTGAAGACCTCAAAAGAGCGTACTACAGGGATACTGCCACATCGATGTTCATAGCAGCACAATTTACAATAGCTAGATTGTGGAACCAACCCAGATGCCCTTCAATGGATGAATGGATTAAAAAAATGTGGCATCTATACACCATGGAGTATTACGCAGCACTAAAAAATGACAAAGTCTTGGAATTTGCAGGGAAATGGATGGCACTAGAGCAGATTATGCTTAGTGAAGCTAGCCAATCCCTAAAAAACAAATACCAAATGTCATCTTTGATATAATGAGAGCAACTAAGAATAAAACAGGGAGGAAGAGCAGGAAGAAAAGATTAACATTAAACAGAGACATGAGGTGGGAGGGAAAGGGAGAGAAAAGGGGAATTGCATGGAAACGGAGGGAGACCCTCATTGTTATACTAAATTACATATAAGAGGTTGTAAGTGGAATAGGAAAATAAACAAGGTGAGAAATGAATTACAGTATAGGGGGTAGAGAGAGAAGATGGGAGGGGAGGGGAGGGGGGATAGTAGAGGATAGGAAAGGTAGCAGAATACAACAGTTACTATTATGGTATTATGTAAAAATGTGGATGTGTAACCCATGTGATTCTGCAATCTGTACTTGGGGTAAAAAAGGGAGTTCATAACTCACTTGAAGCTAATG